>NC_041391.1:547577580-547762882 GCF_002162155.2 Triticum dicoccoides
TTCATCCAATCGATCGACTTCATTTAGCAGTAGTAGCGAAGGAATCGCTCGATCGGGTTCAGTTAACAGCCATCAATCGATCGCTCGGGTTCAGTAACGCGTAGCCTACAGTGCAATCGCTCGGGTTTAGTTAGAGCCCAACGCTTCGCTCGGGTTCAGTTAGAGCCAACGCCTCGCACACACGCGCGTACGTGTACGAGAGAAACGTGCATTGCTCGGCCCCCGACCTCCCACGGTAACCGGGAACTCCACAAAATTTTCCTCGCCCTCGCTTCTACCACGGTTTTTCCCGTCATGGACGGCCCAAAGAATGTCATGCAGCTGCGTATCTGGCCCTCCTAGGACGAAAAGCCCATTTTCTGTCATGATGTTTTGTCATAGAAGTAGGAGCCCACCACATCTATGATGATACTGGGTTTTGTCACAATTATCGTCATAGAAGTGTGATATGTATGACAGAAAAAAATTTCGTTCAGCCCAAAATGTCACGGATGTGTCTTTTTTTGTAGTGTTAGAACACTCCGTTGCTCTCTTGCACTTGTCGTGAGGTTCTATTGATCTTGGGGTAGTGACGATCCTATTTTGTGCACTTGGTATCCTAACGCAAATATACTAAGGAGTGCACAAATCATGGGGAGCTTCTCTAGTTTCTCTAGAACACTCCTTTGCTCATATCATAATATCTTTTATTCATGTGGCTCATAGGATCCTTGGTCTAGTTGGTTCAATTGACATCCTTTGATTGCTTGCTTCAATTGGTATCTTTTGATTGCTTGATTGCTTGTGTCTCTCTTTGTTATGTCCTTGTGGCATACCTTTCTTTAGCAATCTTTGTGCCTTAATATAGTTAGTCTTCCTCCAATTATATACCTTTGGATTTGTGTATGACATTCCTCTCTCTTGTTGAGAAATACACAATTTATGGTGGAACACTTTTTATATTGGCCTTCTAAGCTTTTCGCCCATTTTGGCAATCGATGCCAATGGGGGAGAAGTTTCAGAGAGTTTTGTGGAGAAGTTTAGAGAGATATCTCTTCTTGCTTTGCTTTTGTTCCTTAGCATTTGCATCTCATATACATGCACTATTGGTTGTTGCATTGCATGGTGATGCATAATTCCTTATATAAACTCTCTTGAAAATGATTGTCATCAATTACCAAAATGAGGGAGATTGAAAGGACATGCGGTGCCCCATGTGTGGTTTTGGTAATTGATGACAATCTCTATGGACTAATGGTTGTCTTGAGTTATATTTGAAGGACTTGTCCATAGGCTTTTCTTGAGGTCCATTTGTTGGTTTCAAGGAGAGTATGTGATGACCAAGGTGCTATTCAAGGAATTATCTAAAGATTGGTCATGTGAGAGGTTGATCAAGACTAAGTCAAAGAGTGAATCAAGTTGATGAACTCACAAAGCATGCAAGATGTACCGAGATGCATCAAGTGATCCCACGGTATGGTAAGCATTTTACATTACGCTTTGTGAACTAACCCATGGTCTACGTAAGAGTTCTATGTGGGGTTAGGTATGTTTCCATGGGCTTGTGTCAAGAGGAAGATATCATACAATCCATGGAGAGGATGACATCAAGTGGTGATTGTCATCAAGATTGTGGTATGCAAGTTCAAGTGGAGCATCATGAAGAGATCACGTCCTTGATGCTTTCCATCCATTGTGGTGACAATGTACTTGTGAAGATGTGATAAGGAGTGGCTCACCCATAGTGGAGTATGGGGGAGCAATCTACTAGTCTTCATCAAGCTAGCGCAATCAAGAAAGGCGGTACAAGTTGAGGAGGTCAATATCTTCATCATCTAGCTCAAATGGATTATGCACAAGGCAAAGCTAGCGCAGTCAAGAAAGGTGGTACAAGTTGAGGAGGTCAAGATCTTCTTCATCTAGCTCAAATGGATTATGCACAAGGCAAAGCTAGCGCAATCAAGAAAGATGGTACAAGTTGGGGAGGTCAAGATCTTCTTCATCTAGCTCAAATGGATTATGCACAAGGCAAAGGTTTGTCCTTGATAGGTTTCTATTTTACCGGTCTCATGGTGTTAGTTGGGAGACCGGATTATAGGATCAATATCCGTACTATCAAGGGGGGCTCTCGAGTCAGTAGCTTATTCGTATCGTTCGTAGAGATCTCAAACCTTTGAATCTTTGGCATCATATTTCTTGGTTCTTGTTTGGATTTTATCTTTGTGAGGTTTTAGAGCTTTTGGTTATCTTCGTGACAAGCTCTAGTTCATCGAAAATCGATTCCCTTTGTATCTTCTTTTGCGTTTTCGGTGTTGGAGTTTTTACCAGTCTTATTTGAGAAAGGGTTCTCGCCTTTTTATTTTGGGTGTTTTCTCAATCACTATTTCTTGATATTTTTATCATGATTGTGTTAGCCCTTGTCTTTAGCTTTCCAACCAACTTGGTTTCATCAAATTCAGAGTTCATTTGTAAAAGTTGTGGCCGTTTCAATTTTACCGGTTCCCGCATCTCTCTGCCTAGTGCGGGTGCCCGGGGTCCTTCACCCCCGGGTGCCCGGGGTCACCCAAGCCCCACCTTAGTGACCCCTCTAGCCGGTCCGGGTGCCCGGGGTCTCACCCCCGGGTGCCCAGGGTCACCCAGGTTGCTCCCGAACCTCCTCTGATCACCCCGGGTGCCCGGGATCTTAGACCCCCCGGGTGCCCGGGCTCATCTGTCTGCTCCCCTCGGCCCCCTCCGGGTGCCCAGGGTTGAGACCCCCGGGTGCACGCCCCCCTAGCTTGTTTCTTTCCATGTGTGTCCGGGTGCCCGGGGTTTTGCCCCCAGGTGCCCGGGGTTGTATGCCTTTTTCTCTGTTGGGTCCGGGTGCCCAAACCCCTTTTGTTCGGGTGCCCGGGGTGGCGGCTGTGTGCCATGGCCACATTTTTCTTGGGGGTATTTATACCCCCTTCTTACACCTCCAACCCCTACTCTCTTGCAAGCCTTTCCCCCCACCATTATTGACCTCTTGGAGCTTGCTATCTCTCAATCCCTCCATGGATTCTTGCTAGTTTTGGGGGGAAAAGAGAGAGGAGATCTAGATCCACATTTCCACCAATCACTTTCTCCCCTATGTGAGGGGAACCCCTTGGATCTATATCTTGGAGTTCTTGGTGTTCTCCTTCTTGTTCTTCCTCTCCTTTTCTTCCATAGCTTTTGTTGCTTTCATGGGATTTGAGAGTGAGGGACTTGGGCACTCCGTGTGCCCTTGCCATTGCATTTGGTGCATCGGTTCGAGTTCTCCATGGTGATACGTGGAAGTACAAGTTGAGAAGCTTATTACTCTTGGGTTCTTGGTACCCTTGAGCTTGTTCCTCTTGGGTGCTTGGATGCCCTAGACGGTTGGTGGTGTTCGGAGCTTAATCATTGTGGTGTAAAGCTCCGGGCAAGCGTCGGGGTCTCCAATTAGGTTGTGGAGATCTCCCCGAGCAATTTGACGGGTACCGGTGACCACCCCCAAGGGTTGCCAAAGTGTACGGGTTCGGTGACCTCCCCCAAGGGTTGCCATTTGTACGGGTTCGGTGACCGCCCTCAAGGGTCCCTTAGTGGAATCACGACATCTTGCATTGTGCGAGGGCGTGAGGAGATTACGGTGGCCCTAGTGGCTTATTGGGGAGCATTGTGCCTCCACACCACTCCAAACGGAGATTAGCATCCGCAAGGGTGTGAACTTCGGGATACATCGTCGTCCCCACGTGCCTCAGTTATCTCTTACCCGAGCCATTTACTTATGCACTTTACTTTGTGATAGCCATATTGTTTCTTGTCATATATCTTACTATCACCTAGTTGTTTATCTTGCTTAGCATAAGTTGTTGGTGCACATAGGTGAGCCTAGTTGTTGTAGGTTTTGTGCTTGACAAATTAACCACTAGGTTTATTCCGCATTTGTTCAAGCCTAAACCGTAATTATTTTAAAGCGCCTATTCACCCCCGCCTCTAGGCAACATCCATGATCTTTCAAGAGGCTTACTAGTGATACAATATTTGTTTATGTATTCACACATGTATTTAGGTTTCCGCTCAATACAATTCTAGCATGAATAATAAACTTTTATCATGAATAAAGAAATATAAAATAACAACTTTATTATTGCCTCTAGGCCATGTTTCCTTCAGTCTCCCACTTGCACTAGAGTCAATAATCTAGTTCACATCGCCATGTGATTTAACACTAATAGTTCACATCATCATGTGATTAACACCCATAGTTCACATCACTATGTGACCAACACCCAAAGGGTTTACTAGATTCAATAATCTAGTTCACATCGCCATATGATTAACATCCAAAGAGTACTAAGGTGTGATCATGTTTTGCTTGTGAGAGAAGTTTAGTCAACGGTTCTGCCACATTCAGATCCATACGTATTTTGCAAATTTCCATGTTTACAATGCTCTGCATGGAGCTACTCTAGCTAATTGCTCCCACTTTCAACATGTATCCAGATTGAGACTCAGAGTCATCTGAATCGATGTCAAAGCTTGCATCGACATAACCCATTACAATGAACTCTTTATCACCTCCATAACCGAGAAATATTTCCTTAGTCTTCTTAGGTAACTAAGGATAATTTTGATCGTTGTCTAGTGATCTACTCCTAGATCACTATTGTACCCCCTTGCCAAACTTATGGCAAGGTACACAATAGTTCTGGTACACAACATAGCATACATGATAGAACCTATGGCTGAGGCATAGGGAATAACTTTCATGTTCTCTCTATCTTCTGCAGTGGTCGGGCTTTGAGTCTGGCGCAATTTTACACCTTGTACACAGGCAAGAACCCTTTCTTTGAATGATCCATTTTGAACTTTTAACTTTATCAAGGTATGTGCTTTGTGAAAGTCTTATTAAGCATCTCGACCTATCCCTATAGATCTTGATGCCCAATATATAAGCAGCTTCACCGAGGTCTTTCATTGAAAAATTCTTATTCAAGATCCTTTTGTGCTATCCAGAAATTATATATCATTTCCAATCAATAATATTTCATCCACATATAATATCAGAAATGCAACAAAGCTCCCACTCACTTTCTTGTAAATACAGGCTTCACCCTAAGTTTGTATAAAACCATATGCTTTGATCACCTCATCAAAGTGTACATTCTAACTCCGAGATGCTTGCACCAGTCCATAGATGGATCACTGGAGCTTGCTCACTTTTTCAGCGCCTTTAGGATCGACAAAACCTTCTGGTTGCATCATATACAACTCTTCTTTAAGAAATCCATTAAGGAATGCATTTTTGACGTTCGTTTGCCAGATTTCATAATCATAAAATGCGACAATTGCTAACATGATTCAGACAGACTTAAGCGTCGCTACGGGTGAGAAAGTCTCATCATAGTCAACCCCTTGAACTTGTCAAAAACATTTTGCGACAAGTCAAGCTTTGTAGACAGTAACATTACCATCAGTGTCAGTCTTCTTCCTGAAGATCCATTTATTTTCTATGGCTTTCCGATCATTGGGCAAGTCCACTAAAGTCCACACTTTGTTCTCATACCTGGATCCTATCTCAGATTTCATGGCCTCAAGCAATCTGTCAGAATCTGGGCTCATCATAGCTTCTTCATAGTTCGTACATTCGCCTTGGTCTAGTAACATGACTTCTAGGACAGGATTACAGTACCACTCTAGTGCGGATCGTGCTCTGGTCGACCTACGAGGTTCTGTAGTAACTTCATCTGAAGTTTCATGATCATCATCATTTGCTTCCTCTATAGTTGGTGTAGGCATCACGGGAACGGTTTTCTGTGATGTGCTACTCTACTTTCCTCCCACTCACTTCTTTCGAGAGAAACTCCTTCTCTAGAAAGGACCCTGATACGTCTCCGTCGTATCTATAATTTTTTATTGTTCAATGCCAATATTCTACAACTTTCATATACTTTTCGCAACTTTTTATATTATTTTTGGGACAAACATATTGATCCAATGCCGAGTGCCAGTTCCTGTTTGTTGCATGTTTTTCTGTTTCGTAGAAACCCAATATCAAACGGAGTCCAGACGGGATAAAAACGGACGAAGATCATTTTTGGAATATTTATGATTTTTGGGAAGACAAACCAAGGCGAGACGGTGCCCGAGGGGGCCACGAGGAAGGGGGCGCGCCTGTCGGTGTCAAAACCGGCGGATCTCGGGTAGGGGGTCCCGAACTGTGCGTCTAGGCGGATGGTAACAGGAGACAAGGGACACGATGTTTTTACCCAGGTTCGGGCCCTCTCGATGGAGGTAAAACCCTACTCCTGCTTGATTGATATTGATGATATGGGTAGTACAAGAGTAGATCTACCACGAGATCAGAGAGGCTAAACCCTAGAAGCTAGCCTATGGTATCATTGTTGTTCGTCCTACGGACTAAAACCCTTCGGCTTATATAGGCACCGAAGAGGGTTAGGGTTACACAGAGTCAGTTACAATGGTAGGAGATCTACATATCCGTATCGCCAAGCTTGCCTTCCACGCCAAGGAAAGTCCCATCCGGACACGGGACGAAGTCTTCAATCTTGTATCTTCATAGTCCAGGAGTCCGGACAAAGGCGATAGTTCGGCTATCCGGACACCCCCTAATCCAGAACTCCCTCAGTAGCCCCTGAACCAGGCTTCAATGATGACGAGTCCGGTGCGCATATTGTCTTCGGCATTGCAAGGCGGGTTCCTCCTCCGAATACTTCATAGAAGATTTTGAACACAAGGATAGTGTCCGGCTCTGCAAAATAAGTTCCACATACCACCGTAGAGAGAACAATATTTACACAACTTCAATCTGCTGACATATTCCATGGCGTGGCATCACACCACGGCCAAGCCTTTATTCGAATCGTTTTCACTGTCCCACCTCAGCGCGTTTAGCGAGGCGATTTCCTTGGCACTTCTTGTCAAAGCAGAAATCGTGTCCCCTTTTTCCGGGATTCTCATCAATACGGGCGTGGGTAACCCAACCGCGCCATTGATTACGGTGCTTGGGAGATAAGCGAGTTTTACCAGGCTGGTGGGGACGCATAGTTTTGTCCGTCCATATAAGGGGATAAGGATCCACTTTTTCACACACGCCTTCTTCCTCCTTTGTTCATCCATTTCCGCACACTCGAGCTCCAGCGCCCAAGTCCGCACATCTCGCCTCAACCTTTCCCAGCCATGTCCGGAGGGGGAGGCAAGTGGATGGTCTCCTCCGTCACGGAGGGGCACATAAAAAAGCTGCGGAAGGCCGGATACTAGTCCAGCAACATCACGCATCGCTCCCCGACAAGGGACAGCTTATCCCCACCCCCAGGCCC
Source organism: Triticum dicoccoides (assembly GCF_002162155.2). NCBI lineage: Eukaryota > Viridiplantae > Streptophyta > Magnoliopsida > Poales > Poaceae > Triticum > Triticum dicoccoides. The sequence continues at coordinate 547,584,882 of NC_041391.1, forward strand.
CAGGAGAGGGTGGTGTTCCTCACCCACTTCCTCCGCGGACTAGGTTTTCCACTTCACCCATTTGTCCGGGGGCTCATGTTCTACTACGGCCTGGATTTCCATGATCTGGCCCCGAATTTCATCCTCAACATCTCGGCGTTCATCATCATGTGCGAGGCCTTCCTATGCATCCAGCCCCACTTCGGCTTATGGCTGAAGACCTTCAATGTTAAGCCGAAGGTAGTGGGCGGCTGCCAGGCGGAGTGCGGAGGTGCCATGGTGGGTAGGATGCCCAACATCTTATGGCTCGAGGGCTCCTTCGTGGAGACCATAAAGGGGTGGCAATCGGGGTGGTTCTACATCACCGAGCCGCGTGACCCTAAATGGGCAGCGGCCCCCGAATTCCGATCTGGCTTCCCTACACGGCTCACCTCTTGGAAAAAGACGGGCCTGACATGGGGTAATTCGGAAGAGCTGACCAGAATCCAATCCTGCGTCCAAAACCTAGTGAAGAAGAAGCTCAAGCTTGTCAACATAGTCCAGGTCATGCTCATCCGTCGGATCCTCCTGTGCCAGCAACGGGCCTTCAACTTGTGGGAGTTTGATCCGGCACAGCACCAAACCTTGAGCAGGCTCTTCGACACTACGTACGAAGATGCCTGGAAGGTGCTGTTCAAGAGCGCCGAGGCACCCGCATCCGCTACCGAAGATCGCGGATTCAGCTCGCAGCGTCAAGCCAGCGAGGTAAGCTATTTTACCCTTTACAGGACACTTGTTTTTCATAGTTTGACTCTATGCGGGATCTAAACTCCCTTACCTTTGACAGGCCTGGCAGAAGACGTCCGGGCAGGTTGACTGTCCGGCTCCCTTGCCAGAAGACCCAGCGGACACCCGATTGACGGGGCTGCTGGTTCCGGCACCTCACGTGGTGCCGGAGAAGAAGGCCAAGAAGAAGGCCACGGGAACCCGAAAGAGTTCCCGGCGCCTGGTGTTATCGGACTCTTCGTCCGATGGCTCCAAGGCGGACTCCTCCCGCGAAGACGAGGAGGAGGAAAAAGAGGCCTCTCCCCCAGCGGGGGAAGAGAAGAAAAGGAAGGCTGCCCCAACTGGGGAGGCCGGAGGGTCCAAGAAGGGAAGGACCCTTCCTCCGGACTACTCCACCAATGCCGACGACCACGAAGAGGAGTGGCCACCAAGGGCTAAGCCCCTGGCGAAATCGTAAGTGTACGGATACCAGAATAACTCATGGCGTTTCATTTGTCGCACAGTATCTCCTAACGCCGAATATAACCCTGCAGCCCGCCCAAGGACGAGCTCGACGCTTCAACGAGCGGCTCACTGGATTCATCGGACGTGAATAGCACCTCACTTCCAGCTGCTTCCTCTCCTCACGCTACGGATGACGCCGAGGTGGGGTCCCAAAAGGGGCCCAGCCAGGAGGAGGTGGTCCAGGAGGCGCCGCAAGGTGACCTCCTGGACTCCAGGCGCAAGGGGCATAAATCCCCAAAGGGCTCTAAGTCCGGCCCTAGGCCGGACTCCACACCGGAACCTTCAGTGTTTTCGGAGTCCGGCAGGCGGCCCCTTCGTAAGAAGGGCGAGACTGCGACACCGGTGACCTCCGTCCAACTGGAGGCACCGGATAATTTGTTGGAGGCGCTTAACGGCGCCTCCATCGACGAGGAGCACTGCACTGTTATGAGTGTGGTGATTCAGAAAGTTCAGTCCGCCAAGAGCGGACTGACTGAAGCCTGTGCCAGCCTTCTAACAGGCTTTGAGGTATGTATTTAAGATATGTAAAAATATTACCGCATAGACAGTAGCCCCTGATGCTCAATTTGGTGTTTGGAAAGAAAAGCCGAACTAAGGATCTAAAAAGATGTACGCATGAGTCTAACATAAGTATGTCAATATGGGGAATGCAGGCTGCACTGCTAACCTCTGCCGCACTGACTGCGGAGGTCAATGCATTGAAGCAGAGCCTCGAGCGGTCCGAGAGTGAGCTCGGCCTTGCCAAAAAGCAGCTCGAGGACAAGGAAGGTAAGTAATACCTTATGCAAGTATATAAAAGATGTGGTTGCAAAAAATGACAGGAATAACGTGAGAATTGCAGGGGCCATGAACGAGGTGGCGACCCTGAAGGAGGCAATGTCTAAGGCCGAAAGCAATGCGGCCGCGGAGTGCACCGAGTGAGAGAACCAGGAGGCGCGGGTGGCGGAGGTGCGGCAAGAGCTCCAGGCTCTCGTGGAAAAACACGAGAGTTTGGAGCGTGACTCAAAGACTTGAGAGTCCGAGCTCGCCTCGGTTCTTGAGAGCGCCAAAGCCGCTAAGGCCTAAGCCCAGAAAGCCCTCCAGGAAATTGAGGCAATGAAGAAGATAGCGGCGGGTAAGGCATTCTTGATGCAAAGCAAGCACGTGAAAGTGAATTACTTGTTACTTACCCGAATCCGAAGCTCTCCAGGAGCATTCACAGATCTCCCCCGCAGTGTGTCCAACGCTGCCGCATTCTACCGGGCTGAGGAGGGGAGCTCAATGGAGAAGGTGTTCTGGTCTCAGTATGCTGAGGCCAGACACCCGATGCCCTTGAACGACCAGCTGAACAGCTGGTCGAGCTCCATAAGGTGGCCGAATAGGCCATGAAGGGCCTCGTAGTTCAGCTGTGGCCTAAGGAAGCCATGCCTGGGAGCTACTTCGGGCTGGTGAGGCGGCTGGTGGACGCCTGACCATGGATTGAAGTCGTCATGTGCTCCGTCTGTATCGAAGGTGCCCGTAGGGCCCTTGCCCGTGCTAAAGTGCACTGGGGCAAGATGGACGCTGAGAAGCTTGTGACGGACGCTCCACCACCGGGCAGGGAGTATCGCAAGCCTGAAATGTATTATGTGGGCGTCCTGAAGGGTGCCCGCCTTATAGCGGGTGAATGCTCCAAAGATGTAATTTTTTAGTAAACTCGCATTTGTTATCCTGTACGCTTGAAAACTTGTTCATATGCGCTAAGCAACGCTTGTGAATTTAAAATATTACCTTCTGTGCGGCCGTTTATTAAATTTGAGAGATGGCGAGTCATCGTCTTCTGCCCCCATGCCGCGAGTGCTGGGGTGTTCGGGATAAACTTGAGCGCTCTTTTTCCCATTCTTGGATCCTTTAAGAGAGGCGCTCAACGCAACGAACGAGGCAACCAGATTATAATGCTTGAACACTCTCACTTAGCCATAGAATTCTATAATTTTAAATTTCTGCGAAGCCCCTAGTATTCGGAAGACCGAGTTTGGGGCGCTATCCACGCCTGGGCCGGGCAAAGCCGACTCCTCGCTCTAAGCGGCGTAAGTCTTTAGGGACTCGAAAACCTCTAGAACAGCGACCGGCTCTCGCCCTATCATGATGTTCAGTTTTAGCTTTCTCCACTGAGGTGCTTAACCCAGCTCAACCGGGGCACAATCGCAGTGGTTCTCCCAGCTCTACCTTAGCCGATATGACGGAACGTAAGGTACCAAAACATGGGAGCCGGGCAAACCCAACTATTGACCCAAGACATGATTCGGAGCCGATGCATATAATGCTATAAGTTCGGGGTGCCGCACTTGTGAAAGTGTTCAGACTTATCACACCCTATTTTGGGGTACTTAAGCCCCTGGTGTATTTGGCCATACCAAAGCGTACGGATGCAACATGTCATAAGTGAACATATATAGATAAGAAAAAGGAATGCAATAATAGGAAAAGAAGAACGATACAAATAGTGCGATAAGCAAGGGACGGGACTATTTGACATGTCCCCCTCCAGGAGCGAGCTGTGGGATGATATGCAAAACAAGTATACTGCTTGTTATAGAGAACACCTGGATACTCGACGTAGCTTTCTGCTTCCCTGGCTGTTGCATCCTATGTTCGGCGATTCTACTGCCGGACAGGGCTTCTTGATAAAGGAGTTCTAAAAATAAGAAAAAGGAATTGCACAATCGGGAGCCCCTGGTGCGGTTGAGTCGCATTCTGGGCCTGCCATGGTCGTGCCCCTCCCCCTATGCCCATGGTGTTTCCAGAGCGTAATTATGTACGTGTAGTACTGGTTTCGCAATTTCGCGAGGGCTGGGGTTGGGGCCGCATTGCTACGTGTGCTCGGGAAGTGCCAGGCGGTCTTGTTGTAGGTTACTCCGGGCGCGCTTGACGGTGGCCGGCCATTTAACAGCCGTACTCGAGAATTGCCTTGAGAGGCTGCTTTGTACTTCCGCCGCGAGAGCCGCCGTATGCTCCTCCGTTCGAAGAGAGTGTTCGGTGTTTTCGTTGACCGTAATGACTCCTCGATGGCCTGGCATCTTGAGCTTGAGGTATGCATAGTGCGGCACCGCATTGAACTTTGCAAATGCGGTTCATCCGAGCAGTGCGTGATAGCCGCTGCGGAACAGGACTATGTCGAAGGTTAACTCCTCGCTTCAGAAGTTATCCGGGGATCCAAGACCACTTCAAGTGTAACTGAGCCTGTACAGTTGGCCTCTACAACTGGTATGACGCCTTTAAAGGTCGTCTTTGTGGGTTTAATCCTTGAGGGGTTTATGCCCATTTTGCACACTGAATCCTGATAAAGCATGTCCAGGCTGCTGCCGCCGTCCACCAGGACTCTAGTGAGGTGAAATCCGTCAACGATTGGGTCTAGAACCAATGCGGCGAATCCGCCATGGCGGATACTAGTGGGGTGGTCCCTTCGATCAAAAGTGATCGGGCAGGAGGACCACGGATTGAACTTTGGGGCGACTGGCTCCATCGCATATACGTCCCTTAGTGCACGCTTCCGCTCCCTTTTGGGTATGTGGGTTGCGTATATCATGTTCACCATCCGCACTTGTAGGGGGAAGCCCTTCTGTCCTCTATTGTTCGGCGGCCGGGGCTCCTCCTCATCGTCGCGATGCAGCCCCTTGTCATTGTTTTCGGCATTTAACTTGCCTGCCCGCTTGAACACCCAACAATCCCTGTTGGTGTGGTTGGCTGGTTTTTCGGGGGTGCCGTGTATCTGGCACGAGCGGTCGAGTATTCGGTCCAAATTGGACGGGCCCGGAGTATTTCTTTTGAATGGCTTTTTCCGCTGACCGGGTTTAGAGTCTCTGAATCCGGCATTGACTGCCATATCCTCAGAATTATCGCCATTAATGCGGCGCTTGTGCTTGTTGCGATGCGACCTGCCATTGCTGTCCTTGGTATCCGAATTACCAGGGCTCTTGGTCATGTTGTTACTACGAGCTAGCCAGCTGTCCTCTCCCGCGCAAAAGCGGGTCATGAGTGTTGTGAGGGATGCCATGGATTTTGGCTTTTCCTGTCCTAGGTGCCGGGCAAGCCACTCGTCGCGAATGTTATGTTTGAAGGCTGCAAGGGCCTCTGCATCCGGACAGTCGACGATTTGATTTTTCTTGGTTAGGAACCATGTCCAGAATTGTCTGGCTGATTCCTCTGGCTGCTGAATTATGTGGCTTAGGTCATCGACGTCTGGTGGTCGCACATAGGTGCCCTGGAAGTTGTCGAGGAATGCGGCTTCCAAGTCTTCCCAACAACCAATTGACTCCGCTGGCAAGCTGTTAAGATGCCGAGCTAGTCCTTTAAGCTTGAGTGGGAGGTATTTGATGGCGTGTAGATCATCACCGCGGGCCATGTGGATATGGAGGAGATAGTCCTCGATCCAGACCGCAGGATCTGTTGTGCCATCGTATGATTCAATGTTTACGGGTTTGAAACCCTCAGGGATTTGATGATCCACCACTTCGTCTGTGAAGAATAGTGGGTGTGCGGCGCCTCTGTATTGGGCTATATCACGACGCATCTCAAATGAGCTTTGTCTACTGTGTTCGGCCCGGCCGGAATTGCCATATCCGGTGTGACGGTTATCATCAGATATCATGAGGCGCCCACGCGATCCGTAGATCGATCTTGTTTGCCTTGCCTTGTCCTCCAGTATATCCCGCAGGTCTGGCGCATTTTCCCGCGCCTTGGTATTTTTTGAGCGGCGCCAGGGTGCAGCTTGAGTGGAGGGCCGAGAGGCCTCTCTGTCACGGCCACGAGGTGGCCGGTCGGCCGTATCATGCGCTGGTGATGTAGGTTTAGGTGCTTCCTCCTCTAATCGGGGTAGCAGCCTGCGTTTTGGGTAGCTCTTGGAGGGGCGTTCGAGTTCATACTCTTCGGCCGCAAGGACTTCAGTCCATCTGTCGGCTAGCAAGTCTTGGTCAGCTCTAAGCTGTTGCTGCTTTTTCTTGAGGCTCCTTGTCGTGGCCATAAGCATGCGTTTGAAACGCTCTTGTTCGACGGGATCCGCAGGCACGACAAATTCGTCGTCGTCGAGGCTTGCCTCGTCTTCGGAGGGAGGCATGTAATTATCGTCCTCTACCTCTCTTCCTGCCGCTCTCTCATGAGGGATGGCTTCTCCATCCTCCGGCACTGAATCCTGCTGGAGGGGGTTGTCTTCGGCACTGTCCGGGGTGTTATTGTCTCCCGTGCCGGAATCACTGCTTTTGCCGTGGCGGGATTTAGAGTTGCGCCGCTGACGCTGAAGCTTAGGCTGTTTCTTGGAGGGGTCATCCTCCATTGTTCCATCGCCATCCCCATCTTTTGGGATGTCCACCATGTAAATGTCATATGACGAGGTGGCCTTCCAGTGCCCTGTAGGCACTGGTTCTTGGTCGTCTCCTGCATCGTCGTCCATACCGTCGATGTCTTCGGAGTCGAAGTCGAGCATGTTGGTTAAATCATCGACAGTTGCTACGAAGTGGGTGGTGGGTGGGCTTTGAATTTCTTCGTCATCCGCATCCCAACCTTCCTGACCATAGTCCGGCCAGGGCTCTCCTAATAAAGAGAGAGACTTTAGCGAATTCAGGATGTCGCCAAAGGGCGAGTGCCGAAGGATGTCCGCGGCGGTGAACTCCATGATTGGCGCCCAATCGGCGATTGGCAGGGGCGCGGAAGGTTTGGAGTCCGGAGAGGAGTCCGGCGCCTTGGAGTCACGAGCTTCGTAAAGGACAAGCTTGGTGTTCGGCTCAATCGCCGTAGAAATAGCAGCCCCCGAGGCGATGTCCAGCCACCCGTCCTCGATCGGCGCAGTCAGCTCCGAGCTAAGGGTCAGAGCGGACACTTGTGCGGCCTCCAGGGCACTGTCCAGCGGCAGAGCTGGATCATGCCCATCGCAACAGTGCGGCGCGCTTGGCTGTGGCTCGAACCTGTCGAAGATCAAGTATCCGCGAACGTCAGCCGTATAGTTCAAACTTACAAATCTGACCTGATGGCCAGGGGCGTAGCTTTCAATATGCTCTAGATGGCCAAGCAAATTGGCCCGCAGTGCAAATCCGCCGAATACGAAGATCTGTCCGGGGAGAAAAGTCTCACCCTGGACCGCGTCGTTGTTAATGATAGGAGGAGCCATCGGGCCTAAAGATGACAACACAGAGGAACTCTCAATGAAAGCACCAATGTCGGTGTCAAAACCTGCGGATCTTGGGTAGGGGGTCCCGAACTGTGCGTCTTGGTGGATGGTAACAGGAGACAAGGGACACGATGTTTTTACCCAAGTTCGGGCCCTCTTGATGGAGGTAAAACCTTACTCCTGCTTGATTGATATTGATGATATGGGTAGTACAAGAGTAGATCTACCACGAGATCAGAGAGGCTAAACCCTAGAAGCTAGCCTATGGTATCATTGTTGTTCGTCCTACAGACTAAAATCCTCCAGCTTATATAGGCACCGAAGATGGTTAGGGTTACACAGAGTCGGTTACAATGGTAGGAGATCTACATATCTGTATCGCCAAGCTTGCATTCCACGCCAAGGAAAGTCCCATCCGGACATGGGACGAAGTCTTCAATCTTGTATCTTCATAGTCCAGGAGTCCGGCCAAAGGTGATAGTTCGGCTATCCGGACACCCCCTAATCCAGGACTGCCTCAGCTCCCCTGACCTTCGTGGGCACCCCGTAAGGCGGTTAACGCTCTTCTTTTGCCACAAAAAAGCTAATTTTCGGAGAAAAATCTGGGTGAAAGTTTCAATCCAATTGAAGTTACGGATCTCCAGATATAAAAGAAACAATGAAAGGGCAGAATCTGGGAGCACAGAATCAGAGAGAGACAGAGAGACAGATCCAATCTCGGAGGGGCTCTTGTCCCTCCCACGCCATGGGAGCCAAGGACCAGAGGGAAAACCCTTCTCCCATCTAGGGAGAAGGTCAAGGAAGAAGAAGAAGAAGGGGGGCTCTATCCCCCTCGCTTCCAGTGGCAGCGGAACACCGTCGGGGGCCATCATCATCACCGCTATCTACACCAACACCTCCATCATCTTCAGCAACATCTCCATCACCTTCCCCCCTCTATCTTCAGCGGTCCACTCTCCCGCAACCCGCTGTACCCTCAACTTGAACATGGTGCTTTATGCTTCATATTATTATCCAATGATGTGTTGCTATCCTATGATGTCTGAGTAGATTTTCGATGTCCAACCGGTGATTGATGAATTGCTATGATTGGTTTAATTTGCTTGTGGTTATGTTGCTGTCCTATTGTGCCCTTCGTGTTGCGCAAGCATGAGGGATTCCCACTGTAGGATGTTGCAATACGTTCATGATTCGCTTATAGTGGGTTGCTTGAGTGACAGAAGCATAAACCCGAGTAAGGGGGTTGTGGCATATTGGATAAAGGGGAATTGATGCATTAATGCTATGGTTGGGTTTTACCTTAATGATCTTTAGTATTTGATGATGCTTGCTAGAGTTCCAATCATAAGTGCATATGATCCAAGAAGAGAAAGTATGTTAGCTTATGCCTCTCCCACATAAAACTTGCTATCGGTCTAGTAAAGTAGTCAATTGCTTAGGGACAATTCCACAACTCCTACCACCACTTTTCCACACTCACTATGTTTACTTTATTGATTATTTATCTAAACAACCCCTAGCTTTTATTTACGTGCTCTATATTATCTTGCAAATCTATCCAACAACACCTACAAAGTCCTTCTAGTTTCATACTTGTTCTAGGTAAAGCGAATGCTAAGCGTGCGTAGAGTTGTATCGGTGGTCGATAGAACTTGAGGGAATATATTTTCTACCTTTAGCTCCTCTTTGGGTTCGACACTCTTACTTATCGAAAGAGGCTACAATTGATCCCCTACACTTGTGGTTTATCAGACACAAACTTAGCAACAAAGATCTTGCCTTCGGATCTGTGGTAGAATGTGTACCCAATAGTTTCTTTAGGGTATCCTATGAAGACACACTTCTCTGATTTGGGTTCGAGCTTATCTGGCTGAAGCCTTTTGACATAATCATCGCATACCCAAACTACAAGAAACGACAACTTAGGTTTCGTGCCAAACCATAATTCATATGGTGTCGTCTCAACGGATTTAGACGGTGCCTTATTTAACGTGAATGCAGTTGTGTCTAATGCATAACCCCAAAATAATAGTGGTAAATAGGTAAGAGACATCATAGATCGCATTATAGGGAGGGGGCGCAGCTACCCCTTATGGGCTGCCTTCCCTCTTCCCTATGGCCCATGTAGGCCCAATAGTCCCCCCGGGGTTTCCGATTACCCCCCGACACTCCGATAAATACCCGAATCACTCGGAACCTTTCCGAAGTCCGAATATAGTCGTCCAATATATCGATCTTTATGTCTCAACCATTTCGAGACTACTCGTCATGTCCCCGATCTCATCCCGGACTCTGAACTACCTCGGTACATCAAAACATATAAACTCATAATATAATCGTCATCAAACTTTAAGCGTGCGGACCCTACGAGTTCGAGAACTATGTAGACATGACCGAGACACGTCGCCGATCAATAACCAATAGCGGAACCTGGATGCTCATATTGGCTCCCACATATTCTACAAAGATCTTTATCGGTCAAACCGCATAACAACATACGTTGTTCCCTTTGTCATCGGTATGTTACTTGCCCGAGATTCGATTGTCGGTATCTTAATACCTAGTACAATCTCGTTACTGGCAAATCTCTTTACTCATTATGTAATGCATCATCCTGCAACTAACTCATTAGTCACATTGATTGCAAGGCTTATAGTGATGTGCATTACCGAGAGGGCCCAGAGATACCTCTCCGATAATCAGAGTGACAAATCCTAATCTCGAAATACACCAACTCAACAAGTACCTTCGGAGACACCTATAGAGAACCTTTATAATCACCCAGTTACGTTGTGATGTTTGGTAGCACACAAAGTGTTCCTCCGGTAAATGGTAGTTGCATAATCTCATAGTTAAAGGAACATGTATAAGTCATGAAGAAAGCAATAGCAACATACTAAAGGATTAAGTGCTAAGCTAACAGAATGGGTCAAGTTAGTCACATCATTCTCCTAATGATGTGATCCCGTTAATCAAATGACAACTCATGTCTATGGTTAGGAAACTTAACCATCTTTGATTAATGAGCTAGTCAAGTAGAGGCATACTAGTGACACTATGTTTGTCTATGTATTCACACATGTATTATGTTTCCAGTTAATACAATTCTAGCATGAATAATAAACATTTATTATGAAATAAGGAAATAAATAATAACTTTATTATTGCCTCTGGGGCATATTTCCTTCAGTCTCCCAGTTGCACTAGAGTCAATAATCTAGTTCACATCACCATGTGATTTAACACCAATATTCATATTTGTATATGATTAACACCCATAGTTCACATCGTCATGTGAACAACACCCAAAGGGTTTACTAGAGTCAATAATCTAGTTCACATCGCTATGTGATTAACACCCAAAGAGTACTAAGGTATGATCATGTTTTGCTCGTGAGAGAACTTTAGTCAACGGGTCTGCCACATTCAGAGCCGTATGTATTTTGCAAATATTCTATGTCTACAATGCTCTGCACGGAGCTACTCTAGCTAATTGATCCCACTTTTAATATGTATCCAGATTGAGACTTAGAGTCATCTGGATCAGTGTCAAATCTTGCATTGATGTAACCCTTTACGACGAACCTCTTTTCACCTCCATAATCGAGAAACATTTCCTTAGTCCTCACTAAGGATATTCTTGACCGCTGTCCAGTGATCTACTCCTAGATCAAAATTGTATTCCCTTGCCCAACTCAGAGCAAGGTATGCAATAGGTCTGGTACACAGCATAGCATACTTTATAGAACCTATAACTGAGGCATAGGGAATTACTTTTCATTCTCTTTCTATTTTCTGCCATGGTCGGGTTTTGAGTCTTACTCAACTTCACACCTTGCAACATAGGCAAGAACTCCTTCTTTGACTGTTCCATTTTGAACTACTTCAAAATCTTATCAAGGTATGTACTCATTGAAAAATCTTATCAAGCGTCTTGATCTATCTCTATAGATCTTGATGCTCAATGTGTAAGCAGCTTCACCGAGGTCTTTCTTTGAAAAAATCTTATTCAAGTATCCTTTTATGCTATCCAGAAATTTTATATTATTTCCAATCAATAATATGTCATCCACATATAGTATTAGAAATGCTACAGAGCTCCCACTCACTTTCTTGTAAATACAGGCTTCTCCAAAAGTCTGTATAAAACCATATGCTTTGATCATACTATCAAAAACGTTTATTCCAACTCCGAGAGGCTTGCACCAGTCCATAAATGGATCGCTGGAGCTTGCACACTTTGTTAGCACCTTTCGGATTGACAAAACCTTCTGGTTGCATCATATACAACTCTTCTTCCAGAAATCCATTCAAGAATGCAGTTTTGACATCCATTTGCCAGATTTCATAAAATGTGGCAATTGCTAACATGATTCGGACAGACTTAAGCATCGCTACAGTTGAGAAAATCTCATTGTAGTCAACACCTTGAACTTTTCGAAAACCTTTTTGCGACAAGTCGAGCTTTGTAGATAGTAACACTACTGTCAACATTCGTCTTCCTCTTGAAGATCCATTTATTTTCTATGACTTGCCGATCATCGGGCAAGTCCACCAAAGTCCACACTTTGTTCTCATACATGGATCCTATCTCAGATTTCATGGCCTCCAGGCATTTTGCGGAATCTGGGCTCATCATCGCTTCCTCATAGTTCATAGGTTTATCATGGTCTAGTAACATGACTTCCAGAACAGGATTACCGTACCACTCTGGTGCGAACCATAATCTAGAAGACCTACGAGGTTCTGTAGTAACTTGATCTGAAGTTTCATGATCATCATCATTAGCTTCCTCACTAATTGGTGTAGGAATCACTCGAACTAATTTCTGTGATGAACTACTTTCCAATTCGGGAGAAGGTACAATTACCTTATCAAGCTCTCCTTTCCTCCCACTCACTTCTTTCGAGAGAAACTCCTTCTCTAGAAAGGATCCATCTTATCAATGAATATCTTGCCTTCGGATCTGTGATAGAAGGTGTACCCAACAGTTTCCTTTGGGTATTCTATGAAGACGCATTTCTCCAATTTGGGTTCGAGCTTATCAGGTTGAAACTTTTTCACATAAGCATCGCAGCCCCAAACTTTAAAAACGACAACTTTGGTTTCTTCCCAAACAACGGTTCATAAGGCGTCGTCTCAACGGATTTTGATGGTGCCCTATTTAAAGTGAATGCAGCTGTCTCTAATGCATAACCCCAAAATGATAATGGTAAATCTGTAAGAGACATCATAGATCACACCATATCTAATAAAGTGTGGTTATGATGTTCGGACACACCATTACGCTGTGGTGTTCCAGGTGGCATGAGTTTGTGAAACTATTCCACATTGTTTTAATTGAAGACCAAACTCGTAACTCAAATATTTGTCTCTGCGATCAGATCGCAGAAACTTTATTTTCTTGTTACGATGATTTTCCACTTCACTTTGAAATTCTTTGAACTTTTCAAATGTTTCAGACTTGTGTTTCATTAAATAGATATACCCATATCAGCTCAAATCATCTATGAAGGTCAGAAAATAATGATACCCGCCGCGAGCCTCAACACTCATCGGATCGCATACATCAGTATGTATTATTTCCAATAAATCTGTTGCTCGCTCCATTGTTCCGGAGAATGGAGTTTTAGTCATCTTGCCCATGAGGCATGGTTCGCAAGCATCAAGTGATTCATAATCAAGTGATTCCAAAAACCCATCAGCATGGAGTTTCTTCATGCGCGTTACACCAATATGACCTAAACGGCAGTGCCACAAATATGTTGCACTATCATTATCAACTTTGCATCTTTTGGCATCAATATTATGAATATGTGTATCACTATGATCGAGATCCAACAAACCATTTTTATTGGGTGTATGACCATAGAAGGTTTTATTCATGTAAACAGAACAACAATTATTCTCTAACTTAAATGAATAACCGTATTGCAATAAACATGATCAAATCATATTCATGCTCAACGCAAATGCCAAATAACATTTATTTAGGTTCAACACTAATCTCAAAAAGATAGGGAGTGTGCGATGATGATCATATCAATCTTGGAACTACTTCCAACACACATCGTCACTTTACCCTCAACTAGTCTTTGTTTATTCTGTAACTCCTGTTTCGAGTTACTGATCTTAGCAACCGAACAAGTATGAAATACCAGGGGTTACTGTAAACACTAGTAAGGTACACATCAATAACCTGTATATCAAATATACCCTTGTTCACTTTGCCATCCTTCTTATCTACCAAATATTCAGGGCATGTCCACTTCTGGTGACCATTTCCTTTGCAGTAGAAGCACTCAGTTTCAGGCTTTGGTTCAGTTTGGGATTCTTCACGGGAGTGACAACTTGCTTGCCATTCTACTTGAAGTTTCCCCTTCTTTCCCTTTGCCCTTTTCTTGAAACTAGTTGTCTTGTCAATCATCAACACTTGATGCTTGTTCTTGATTTCTACCTTCGTTGATTTCAGCATCACAAAGAGCTCGGGAATCGTTTTCGTCATCCCTTGCATACTATAGTTCATCACGAAGTTCCAGTAACTTGGTGATGGTGACGAGAGAAATCTGTCAATCACTATCTTATCTGGAAGATTAACTCCCACTTGATTCAAGCGATTGTAGCACCCAGACAATCTGAGCACATGCTCACTGCTTGAGCTATTCTCCTCCATCTTTTAGCTATAGAACTTGTTAAAGGTCTCATACCTTTCGACATGGGAATGAGTATAAAATATCAATTTCAACTCTTGGAACATCTTATATGCTCCGTGGCGTTCAAAACATTTTTGAAGTCCTAGTTCTAAGCCGTAAAGCATGGTGCACTAAACTATTAAGTAGTCATCATACCGAGCTTTGTCAAACGTTCATAACGTCTGCATCTGCTCCTGCAATAGGTCCATCAGCTAGCGGTGCATCAAGGACATAATTCTTTTGTGCAGCAATGAGGACAATCCTCAGATCACAGATCCAATCCGCATCATTGCTACTAACATCTTTCAACACAGTTTTCTCTAGGAACATATCAAAATAAACATATGAAAGCAACAACGCGAGCTATTGATCTACAACATAATTTGCAAAATACTACCAGGACTAAGTTCATGATAAATTTAAGTTCAATTAATCATATTACTTAAGAACTCCCACTTAGATAGACATCCCTCTAATCATCTAAGTGATCACGTGATCCAAATAAACTAAACCATAACCGATCATCATGTGAAATGGAGTAGTTTTCAATGGTGAACATCACTATGTTGATCATATCTACTATATGATTCACGCTCGACCTTTCGGTCTCAGTGTTCCAAGGCCATATCTGCATATGCTAGGCTCATCAAGTTTAACCTGAGTATTCTGCGTGTGCAAAACTGGCTTGCACCCGTTGTAGATGGACGTAGAGCTTATCACACCCGATCATCACATGGTTTCTGGGCAAGACGAACTTTGGCAATGGTGCATACTCAGGGAGAACACTTTTATCTTGAAATTTAGTGAGATATCATCTTATAATGCTACCATCAATCAAAGCAAGATAAGATGCATAAAAGATAAACATGACATGCAATCAATATAAGTGATATGATATGGCCATCATCATCTTGTGCTTGTGATCTCCATCTCCGAAGCACCGTCGGGATCACCATCATCACCGGCGCGACACCTTGATCTCCATCGTAGCATTGTTGTCGTCTCGCCAACTATTATTCTACGACTATCGCTACCGCTTAGTGATAAAGTAAAGCAATTACAGGGCGATTGCATTGCATACAATAAAGCAACAACCATATGGCTCCTGCCAGTTGCCGATAACTTGGTTACAAAACATGGTCATCTCATACAATAAAATATAGCATCATGCCTTGACCATATCACATCACAACATGCCCTGCAAAAACAAGTTAGACGTCCTCTACTTTGTTGTTGCAAGTTTTACGTGGCTGCTACGGGTTGAGCAAGAACCGTTCTTACCTACGCATCAAAACCACAACGATAGTTCGTCAAGTTAGTGCTGTTTTAACCTTCTCAAGGACCGGGCGTAGCCACACTCGGTTCACCTAAAGTTGGAGAAACTGACACCCGCTAGTCACCTGTGTGCAAAGCACGGCGGTAAAACCAGTCTCGCGTAAGCGTACGCGTAATGTCGGTGTCGTGGTACTAAGATTGACAGTAGAATGGGGAGTAGGTATGGAGAGGCAAGATCCTAGCTATGGAATAGTTGTATACACAAGGGATTTACGAGTTCAGGCCCTTCTCGGAGGAAGTAACAGCTCTACGTCTTGGAGCCCGGAGGCGGTCGACTGGATTATAAGTGTATGAGTTACAGGGGTGCGAACCCTTCTGCCAGTGGAGGGGGGTGGCCTATATAGTGTCTGCCAGGACCCAGCCAGCCCACGTAGCGGAGGTTTTAAAGTACATTAAGGCCTGGCGTTACAGGTAACGCCTTACATAAATTGTCATCATGACCATAAAGACTACTTAATTACACACCGTTTGGATACAGAGTGGCCTTTGGACTCCTGGCGGTCGAGTGAATCTTCATGGTCGAGTGTCTCCGAGTTCGTCGAGTGGAACCCTTCTAGGTCGACTGGAAGGGAGCTTCTTCTAAAGATGTCCTTGGGAAGGGTACCTTGGACAGGTCCATGACCCTACCCTAGGTACATGGCTTCATCATTAGCCCCCGAATGGATCGAGGTTTGAGTGAGGAAGGAGTTGATAGTATTTCTAACCTGATTTTTTTTCTGCGAGTGTGTCTCACCATGGATCAACGACTCCTTAGTGATGGCGTCAACTTCTCTTTCAGTCGCCTTGATCCATTCTTTATAATTGTCGAGTGAACTTTACGAACTTGGAGATTTCCGAGCGAAGGATCGCAGGAGATCTCCCGTCTGACAAGTTGCTCTGTTGTTAGCGGATTTAGTGGGATCCAAATTTTGGGAAGCGCGCGAAGAGGGGAGGACCGCGGTACTCAGATAGGATAAGGCGAAGACGCCTCGATTTCCATGCCGCCTTTTTCGCCATGTATTGCGTGCGCGACTGTTTCGGGATTTGACAGGATCGCCCGGGCCTACCTGTCAGCCACTCGGAAGTGTCCTTATATAAGGCGTCGGACAGGGGTTTTTTGAACAGTGCATCTCCATTTCCCCCTCCCCCTTCCTCAACCTCGCTCGCTGGGCCCGCTTTTATCTCCGCCCATCCGCTCCTCGCACGCCCCGCCGGCGACGATGGTGAAGGAGAAGACGGCGGCTTTGGAGCGAGCGAAGAAGGCGACGGCGACATCGAAAGCAAAGGGGAGAGCGACCAGTCGGGATGGATCCTCGTCGCGGTCCCGCCTGCCACAATGCTGGGTCCAAGGAGATTGGATCCGCTCGACCATCACCCAGAGGGATCTCGACGATTTGGCCAATGAGGGACTGATCTCCCATGGGTCAGCAAGACTTCCGGGGACCAAGTGGCAACCGTAGCCACTGGAGGGTGAGTGTGTTCTCTTAGCCACTCATGTAGATCGCGGATTCTCTCTACAACCGAATCTTTTCTTCCGAGGGTTTCTGAACTTCTTTGGGGCACAACTCCATCACTTCACTCCCAATTCCATTGCTTATCTCGCCGCTTTTGTGTCTCTGTACGAAAATTTCTTGGGTTGTCGGCTGCACTGGGGTCTCTTTAAGCACATATTCACTTGCCGTTCCCAAACGGTGAAAAAGGTGAGTCCGAATGATGCGAGGACCAAAGTAATCCAGATGTGTGGGGGTCTTGGGGTCCAAATGAGGAGTAAGAGTGCTTTTCCAGCCATGACCCTTCCCGAGTCGGTTAGAGGGTGGCAGTCGACCTGGTTCTACTGCCAAGACGAGTCGACGCCGGGGCAGTCGACTGGTCTCCCTCCATTCTCCATGGACCGAGTGAACAAGCCATCTTCCCTGAAGGTACTTCCGAAGGAAAAAGCTCAGGTAAAAATGTTGATGGAGCGTGTAGTTCAACTCATCCGCGACAGGGTCACTGGCATGGATCTTTTGGAGGTTTTTCTTCGACGGCGCATTCAGCCACTCCAGTACCGAGGCCACCCGATGTGGCTATACTCTGGTACCGAGGACACCACTCGGGTCCACCCAGAGGAGGTCGACACACCACACTGGAGAGGTGGATGACCGCCATCACGGGGAACAAGGACAACCCTCGTGGGGCTAGGAGGATTCCCCCGCTCGACCAGTCTTATGATCCAGACTCGGTATGGCCACCTATCCTTGGTTGTGATCCTGTTTCATTCATTCTATTTCACTGCAAATCGGTCGAATGACCTTTGTCTTGTTTTGTTGTCCTCTAGGTACCACTGAGTTGTATTCGACGGCCAAAGGGGCGCAGGCACCGACTGAGGAGGAGGAAGGAAGTGGAGGTGAAAGTCAAGAAGAGTGGGAATCGGATGGCGATGAGGGTGATGAAGATGCTGGCTCCGACGAGGAAGAGGAGGAGGAAGTCGCGCCTCCTCGTTTCGAGAGGAGATCCAAACTTGTCCATGATCCTGCAGTCGAGCATGGCAAAGGAGTCGCGCCTGTTGTTCAGTCGACCAAGCGTCCTCGGACGACCTCTCCGGTGCCGACTAAAAAAGCGCCGAAGCAATCTCGAGTGGCGCCGTCAAAGCCGATGAAGGCCTTGCCGAAGATGAAGATGGTGATTCCCACTATTTCTGGGTAATGACATAACTTGCGTCTCTTTGTTTCTCATGGATTTACTCTTGGTCGATTCGTTAGCTGATTGACTGAATTCTGAAACTGTAGTGCTGCTACTTCTGATACCTCGACCAGACCTGAAGACCATGAAATGGAAGATGCTGTCACTTCAAAACCTGGTACGACCTTTGTAGTTCCGTCTTCAGTCGGTTGGATCTTTGTCTTTAACTTTGACTCTTTTATGCAGCTCCACCTAACATCGTTATTGACCTTCCTGACAACGATGACGAGGAACCACTGAGGCAGAGGAGGAATAGGAAAGCATCTGTTGGCAAGGCGACTCAGGATGTGTCAGCACCCGAGACTTGGTTGTGGAGGGGGACAGCGTCACTCGGCCTACCGTATCCTTCGCGGTGCCGCTGATGAGTGCTCTCCCTTCGTCGTCGAGTGCTGCTCAGCCTTCACTTTTCTCGACCCACCACGTCCCAGAAGACCAAGCAAGCGCTGCTAAAGAAGCAATACGCCAGGCAGGAGTCATGACGGAGCAAGTGAAGGCGATCCGAGACGCCAGTTCAGCTCTTCAGAGCAATGTTCAGGTTAGTCGATCGCCGCCTGTTCTGTTAGGATATGATACCTGAAAATCTTTCTTTCTGAAAATCTTAGTGTCTGTCGTACACCCACTGGGTGCGCCGATTAAAATTCTGGGTTGGTGGGGGCACGCTGAGTGCACCCACTGGGTGTAGTCCCCAAGGCTATGGTGGACTGCTGGCAGTCGACCATAGTCTTTATGTCTTAAGCTTTTTCTTTACTCGATTAGGTCGAATGGAATCACAGACTGGTGGGGGCACACTGAGTGCACCCACTGGGTGTAGTCCCCGGGACTGTGGTCAACTGCTGGTAGTCGACTATAGTCTGAAGAACACCTAACACCTCTCTCTCTTTTTTTTGGTCGACTGATTGACTCTAACTGATAGAACTAGTGGGGGCACGCTGAGTGCACCCACTAGGTGTAGTCCCCGAGACTACGGTCGAATGTTTATATTCGGCTGTAGTCTTAGAAATGCTACGATTTTTCCTTAGTCACTCGGAAGTGACCTGTGTTTGACATCTGTCGATTGGTTCTTCGCAGAAATCTTGCGAGCTTACAGCTCGTTATACAGAGTTGGAGAACAAGCATATCCAGCTCGAACTTGATCTAAAACTTGTGCAGGAGAATTTCACGAAAGCAAAGGAGGACGCAAAAGGTATGTTTGGTGAGAACCTTGACAACTGCCTTTGTTTCCTGTTCTTTCCTAAGTCTGATCTCACTGTGATTTTGCAGATAAATCGAGGGATTCTCTGAAGAAGAAGGATCTTGACCTCGCTGAAGCGTAGAAAGCAGCTTCAGAGAAAACCAAGCTCGCAGAAGAAAAGCTGGCTTCAATCACCAAGCTTGAAGAGGAAAATACCAATCTGAAAGCTGCACTTGATGCGGCCAACAAGGAGGTTAGTCGACTGAAGAATGACAAGATTACTTTGAGTGACAAGGCCAGTGAGTTGGCGGGAAAGAGGAATGATCTGGAGGTTTATTTGGGAGGACTCGCCAAGAAGCTATTCCTCATGCTCGAAGGTAATCCTTTGTATCAGACAAGCCTTTTTATTATTAGCTTGTCGTCAAACTGCTGTCTTAACTTTGGGGTTGTGCCTGCAGAGTTCTGCCAGAACTTTGAAGAGGAGACTGGTCGATTGGAGACGAGCCTAGATCCCATCAACTATCCTGTGAAGGACGAAGCCGTCATGAATGTGCTCCGACTTGAGTCTCGCGTTGCTGCTGTTGTCGACTATCTCGCAAGGCTGAAGGTCGCAACTTCCCGCATCGACACAATACTCTGGCCAGGAGAGACACTTCAGAATGACCTCGTGTCTCTGATGACTCGACTGAACGATGTTCCAAGTCGAGTGCAAGAATGGAAGAAGTCTTCTGCCAGGTGTGGTGCGGATGTTGCTCTATCTCTGGCCCGTGTTCACTGCAAGGAAGCGCGAGAGGACAAGCTGGCAGCTCTCAAGGTGGCCAATACCAAGAAGCATGATTTCCGATCCTTCATGGAGTCCTTCATCGCCACTGCCACTCGGATCGCAGATGGAATCGACCTGGACGAATTCGTTGTGCCTTCCAGCCCTTCGCAGGATGGGTAAAAAACTTCTATGTTTGATACTTTAAATTTGCCTCGGTATGCCGAGTGGTTTTCGTAACCGATAAACTTTAACGGGCTTAGCGCCTGAGCACTTATGGTTCCATAAGACGTTATCTGAACTCGGATTTGACGTTGAATATGTTTGCATCTGGTTTGAAGTGTCTTTCGCAGGCTAGGATGAAGCACTTATTGCAATCAACTTGTTCCTCAACACCCTTAGGCGAGCATTGGGCTGCAGCTAAGCCCCCGAGTGGGAGGTCTGCTCTCCACTCGGTAGGATTTTAAAAAACTTAGGCGAGCACTGGGCTGCAGCTAAGCCCCCGAGTGGGAGGTCTGCTCTCCACTCGGTAGGATTTTCAAAACTTTAGGCGAGCACTGGGCTGCAGCTAAGCCCCCGAGTGAGAGGTCTGCTCTCCACTCGATAGGATTTTCAAAAACTTAGGCGAGCACTGGGCTACAGCTAAGCCCCCGAGTGGGAGGTCTGGTCTCCACTCGGTAGGATTTTCAAAAACTTAGGCGAGCACTGGGCTGCAGCTAAGCCCCCGAGTGGGAGGTCTGCTCTCCACTCGGTAGGATTTTCAAAAAACTTAGGCGAGCACTGGGCTGCAGCTAAGCCTCCGAGTGGGAGGTCTGCTCTCCACTCGGAAGGATATTTGCGGCGTACCTCTGAAGAAGAAGGCATCAATCGACCCGCACCTCGTCTTCCTTGCGGAGCGCACATTATACTTGTGGCGTAGCTCGGAAGGAGAAGTGGCAGTCGACCTGTACCTCGTCC
Source organism: Triticum dicoccoides (assembly GCF_002162155.2). Classification (NCBI taxonomy): domain Eukaryota; kingdom Viridiplantae; phylum Streptophyta; class Magnoliopsida; order Poales; family Poaceae; genus Triticum; species Triticum dicoccoides. The sequence continues at coordinate 547,605,866 of NC_041391.1, forward strand.
TCTTTGCGGAGAGCACATTATACTTGTGGCATAGCTCGGAAGAGGAGGGCAGCAGGTGACCTGCACCTCATCTTCCTTGCGGAGCGCACGTTATACTTGTACATAGGCGAGTACTTGGACTGCAGCTAAGCCTCCGAGTGGGAGACTGGCTCATCACTCGGTAGGATTTTATTGAGCTTAGGCGAGTACTTGGACTGTAGCTAAGCCTCCAAGTGGGAGGCTGGCTCACCACTTAGTAGGATTTATTTAAACTTAGGCGAGTACTTGGACTGCAGCTAAGCCCCCAAGTGGGAGGCTGGCTCGCCACTTGGTAGGATTTTATTGAACTTAGGCGAAACGGATTCGCAGCTAAGCCTCCGAGTGAGAGGCTGGCTCACCACTCGGTAGGATTTTTACAAACTTAGGCGAAACGGATTCACAGTTAAGCCACCCACTGGGGGATTTTATTGAACAAACAAAAGTAACAACAATCACTGGGAAAATTATAACACTATTGTCTTTGAAAAATGAACTACAGAAGTACTTTTATTACATTTCCGAGTGCATACTTAAGTGTAAAAGGGGCGGAGCAGCTCCGCATTCCAAGCTCGGGGCTCGTAGATCTGGTGCTCGACATTGTAAAGACGGTATGCTCCATTGTGGAGAACCTTGGTGACGATAAAGGGGCCTTCCCAAGAAGGAGCGAGCTTGTGTGGTTTCTGCTGATCCACTCGGAGAACCAAATCTCCTTCCTGGAAGGCTCGACTCCTCATGTTTTTGGCGTGGAAGCGACGCAAGTCCTGCTGGTAAATGGTCGATTGGATCAAGGCCATCTCCCTTTCTTCCTCTAGAAGGTCGACTGCGTCCTGCCGGGCTTGTTCTGCTTCAGCTTCGGTGTAGAGCTCGACTCGGGGAGCGTTGTGAAGCAGGTCACTCGGCAAGACCGCTTCAGCTCCGTAGACCAAGAAGAATGGAGTTCTCCCACTCGACCGGTTAGGTGTGGTCCTTAATCCCCAAAGCACTGACGGAAGCTCATCGACCCATGCACCAGCTGCGTGCTTGAGATCACGCATCAATTGGGGTTTCAACCCTTTGAGAATCAAGCCATTTGCTCGTTCTGCCTGTCCATTCGACTGAGGATGAGTGACTGAAGCATAGTCGACTCGTGTGCCCTGAGATGTGTAGAACGCTCTGAATTCCTCGGAATCGAAGTTTGACCCGTTGTCAGTGATGATGCTGTGTGGGACTCCATATCTGAATATCAACTCTCTGATGAAGCTGACAGCAGTGCCGGCATCAAGGTTCTTGATGGGTTTAGCCTCAATCCACTTGGTGAACTTGTTGACTGCTACCAGCACATGGGTGAAACCGCTTTTGCCTGTTCTCAGAGGTCCAACCATATCCAATCCCCATACAACGAAAGGCTAGACGAGTGGTATGGTCTTTAAGGCTGAGGCGGGCTTGTGTGACATATTGGAGTAAAATTGACATCCTTCGCACTTGTCGACTATCTCCTTTGCCATTTCATTCGCTGTTGGCCAGTAAAATCTGGCTCGGTATGCTTTGGCTACAATGGTCCGAGAAGACGCATGATGGCCACAGGTCCCCGAGTGGATGTCGTCAAGGATCATTCGACCTTCTTCTGGCGTTATGCATTTCTGACCAACTCCAGTCGCGCTTTCTCTGTACAACTATCCCCTTATCACGGTAAAGGCTTTAGATCGGCGGACGATTTGTCGACCTTCTTTGAGCCTTTCTGAAAACACTCTTCTGCCTTTTTCCGATTGCTAGTGATGGTGATCACACCTTTGGGGCCAGGCATCTTCAGTTTGAGGTATACGTAACATGGTCGAGCCATGAACCGTGCATAAGCTGGCCTCCCCAAAATAGCGTGATAAGCGCTCTGGAAATCCACAACTTCAAATGTCAGCTTCTCTTTGCAGAAATGCTTCGAGTCGCCGAACACCACATCTAGAGCTATTTGGCCGAGTGACTCAGCCTTCTTTCCAGGAATGACTCCATGAAAACTCATGTTGCTGGAGCTGAGTCTGTACATCAGAATGCCCATTCCCTTTAGCGTCTCCACATACAATATATTCAGTCCACTGCCACCATCCATCAGCACCTTAGTCACTTGAGTGCCTTCGACGACTGGGTCGACCACCAAAGCTTGCCTCCCAGGGGTGGCTACGTGTGTCGGATGATCAGACTGGTCAAATGTAATGGCAGTCTGAGACCATTTCAGATAGCTTGGTGTCGCCGGAGCGACCATATTTACCTCACGGTTGATAACTTCAATCGACTTTTGCTCTCCACATCAGCAAAAATCATCAGGGTGGAATTGACATGAGGGTACCCTTCGTCACTGTCCTCTTTGTCCTCAACCTTGTCCGACTCCTTCTCCTTATCCTTGGACTGTTTTCCTTGAAACTGCTGGATTAAGAGCCGGCACTGGCAAGTGGTATGCTTTGGGTAGATGAAGTTACCCTCTTTGTCTTTCTTCATGTGGATGTGACACGGCAGATCCATCACGTCATTTCCTTCCTTATCTTTTACCTTCTTGGGGTTCCAGGATCCTTTGGGCTTCCCTTTGAATTTGCCCTGAGTCACGACCAAGGCCTCTCCAGGAGCTGCTGGCTCGGCTTTCCGCTTCTGCTTCCGACTGGAGTTTCCTTTTTCCGACTGACTCGGCTTGTACTTGCCACTCCGTAGTCGATCCTCTTCTTCACCATTGGCGTATTTGGTGGCAATCTCCATCATTCGACTCAGGGTCATATCCCCGGTCCGAACAAACTTCAAACTTAACTCTTTGTTCTTAACACCGTCCTTGAAGGCACAGACTGCCTGATGATCAGATACATTCTCCACCGTATGATGCAAAGTGATCCATCTCTGGATGTAATCCCTCAGGGTTTCATTCGACTTTTGCACGTAGACCTGCAACTCTGTTAGTCCTGCTGGTCGCTTGCAAGTTCCCTCAAATGTCCTGATGAACACTCGGGAAAGATCTTCCCAAGTGTAAATGCTGCTAGGAGCTAGCTGATTCAACCAGGTCCTGGCTGAACCCTCCAACATGAGTGGTAGGTGTTTCATGGCCACTTCATCATTGCCACCGCCAATCTGCACAGCCACTTGGTAGTCTTCGAGCCAAGTTTCAGGCTTGGACTCACCAGTGAACTTACTTACCCCAGTCGCCAACCTGAAGTTGGGAGGGATCACCGCGGCTCTGATGCCTCTGCTAAAATATTCCGGACCTGAAACATGGACTCGACTGCTGGTGGGCGCATCTCTGTCGTGGCCTCCTCGATGAGCTCTGTTCCGATCGACCAAACCTTGCATGATGATGGATCTCGCGTCAAAGCCTGGGTCCCTGGGGTCAACCGGAGCTCTTCGCCCAACACTGAGTTGGCGCCTGTCATCTTGCTGCCGAGGGGCGTAAGACCCACCCCTTGGGGGAGGAGTGGGCACCCGACGCTGATCATCACGATCGAATCGGTCATCATACTGGTCACGTCGACCTCCACGTCCCTCACGCCGCAGAGGCAATCTTGGGCTATGAGCCAACTGGACTGTATTCGCAGCGACGGATCAACTGTGAATCCTACTGCATGACTGTGACACAACCGAATTCTGACCTCCTGCTGCCCGGAGCAAATCTCAGATCTGCATCAAGCCTCTGCCAACCTCCGACTGAGAGGGCTGAGTTGACTCTGCTATACGGGCTGCAGCTGCTAAATTCTGAATCGGGGTTCGATATACCTGAGTTGGTTGCGGAAAGAGTTGACATCGACTGGAGTCGGGTACCCGTTGCCGCGCACGTTCGTCGAGTGCTCGCTGGAGGTTCTCCAGTCGAGTGCGTTCAGCCAAGTTGGCCAAACGCGCCTCCTCCAAGGTGCGAGCCTCGGGAGTTTCTCCTGCGATGGGAGTATGCAGAGCAGCCATATTCCGGCGATGAAGATCTTCCCTTTACAGAAAGTGAGTGGCTCGGGTTGATATTCCTCGTGGACCTGAGCGGGGTCGCCTCCGCCGTCCGCCCCGTCAATGTGGGGGAAGCCGGGAGGGCTACGAGGCCCATTGACCATCAGAACCTCCGCCGCTGGATCACTGCTGTCGCACTCGGATGCAGTCTCTACGGAGCCAGTCGATAGATCGAACAGGCCGTAGAGAGATTCGTCGGGCTCGATTGCCGCGACTTGGGTGGTGGCCGATTGGCGAGCAACTGCGTGTCTCACCCACCGCTGAAGCCTCGACCGACTAGAGCGCTTGCGCTGGCGGGAGACAGGGAGGGAAGACGACACAAGAGTCGACCGATACGGAGCCGACGGTTGTCGCAGCAGGACGCCGCGGACACATGCGCGAAAGTGCGTCGCCCCGCGGACGGGAAGTGCGTCGACGTCGAGCGGAGCGTCCTGGAGCCAAGCGGAGTCCTCGGCGATGAACGTGAGCGCGCCGAGATGGATCTCGCGGCCCTCGACTAGAACTCCTCCAGAAACCATGATGAAGGTGATAGGAACAAATGCAACTTCTCCAATAAGTCGCTAAGACACCTGCCCCATGGTGGGCGCCAACTGTCGTAGTACTAAGACTGACAGTAGAATGGGGGGTAGGTATGGAGAGGCAAGATCCTAGCTATGAAGTAGTTGTATACGCAAGGGATTTTCAAGTTCAGGCCCTTCTCGGAGGAAGTAACATCCCTACGTCTCGGAGCCCGGAGGCGGTCGACTGGATTATAAGCGTATGAGTTACAGGGGTGCGAACCCTTCTGCCAGTGGAGGGGCTGGCTTATATAATGTCTGCCAGGACCCAGCCAGCCCACGTAGCGGAGGGTTTAAAGTACATTAAGGCCTAGCGATACAGGTAACGCCTTACATAAAGTGTCATCATGACCATAAAGACTACTTAATTACAGACCGTTTGGATACAGAGTGGCCTTTGGACTCCTGGCGGTCGAGTGAATCTTCATGGTCGAGTGTCTCCGAGTCCATCGAGTGGAACCCTTCTAGGTCGACTAGAAGCGAGCTTCTTCTAAAGATGTCCTTGGGAAGGGTACCTTGGACAGGTCCATGACCCTACCCTAGGTACATGGCTTCATTAGTCGGTCCAGGGCGCTTCATCCAACAATACCGCTGAACCAAAGTGTAACATGCTGGTAAGCAGTATGACTTGTATCACCCACAACTCACTTGTGTTCTACTCGTGCATATAACATCTACGCATAAAACCTGGCTCAGATACCACTGTTGGGGAACGTTGTAATTTCAAAAAAATTCCTATGCACACGCAAGATCATGGTCATCCATAGCAACAAGAGGGGAGAGTGTGTCCACGTACCCTCGTAGACCAAAAGCGGAAGCGTTAGCACAACGTGGTTGATGTAGTCGTACGTCTTCACGATCCAACCGATCAAGTACCGAACGCACGGCACCTCTGAGTTCTGCACACGTTCAACTCAATGATGTCCCTCGAACTCCGATCTAGCCGAGCTTTGAGGTAGAATTCCGTCAGCATGACGGCATGTTTATGATGATGTTGTTCTACCAACGCAGGGCTTTGCCTAAGCACCGCTATGATATTATCGAGGTGGATTATGGTGGAGGGGGGCACCGCACACGGCTAAGAGATCCAAGGGGTCAATTGTTGTGTCTAGAGGTGCCCCCCTGCCCCCGTATATAAAGGAGCAAGGGGGGAGGCCGGCCAGCCTTGCGGCGCACCAAGGAGGGGAGGAGTTCTCCTCCTAGTAGGAGTAGAACTCCCCTCTTTCCTAGTCCAACTAGGAAAAGGAAGGGGGAAGGAAGGAGAGGGAAAGGAGAAGGAAAGGGGGGCGCCCCCCTCCCTAGTCCAATTCGGACCCCATATGGTCTGCCTTCCCTCTTCCCTATGGCCCATGTAGGCCCAATAGCCCCCCGGGGTTTCTGATAACCCCCCGGCACTCTGATAAATACCCGAACCACTCGGAACCTTTCCGAAGTCCGAATATAGTCGTCCAATATATCGATCTTTACGTCTCGACCATTTCGAGACTCCTCGTCATGTCCCCTATCTCATCCGGGACTCCGAACTACCTTCAGTACATCAAAACACATAAACTCATAATATAACTGTCATCAAACTTTAAGCGTGCGGACCCTACGGGTTCAAGAACTATGTAGACATGACCAAGACACGTCTCCGGTCAATAACCAATAGTGGAACCTGGATGCTCATATTGGCTCCCACATATTCTACGAAGATCTTTATCGGTCAAACCGCATAACAACATACGTTGTTCCCTTTGTCATTAGTATGTTACTTGCCCGAGATTCGATCGTCGGTATCTTAATACCTAGTTCAATCTCGTTACCGGCAAGTCTCTTTACTCGTTATGTAATGCATCATCCTGCAACTAACTCATTAGTCACATTTCTTGCAAGGCCTATCGTGATGTGCATTACTGAGAGGGCCCAGAGATACCTCTCCGACAATCAGAGTGACAAATCCTAATCTCGAAATACGCCAACTCAACAAGTACCTTCGGATACACCTGTAGAGCACCTTTATAATCACCCAGTTACGTTGTGACCTTTGGTATCCCACAAAGTGTTCCTCCGGTAAACGGGAGTTGCATAAACTCATTGTCATAGGAACTTGTATAAGTCATGAAGAAAGCAATAGCAACATATTAAATGATCAAGTGCTAAGCTAACAGAATGGGTCAAGTCAATCACATCATTCTCCTAATGATGTGATCCCGTTAATCAAATGACAACTCATGTCTATGGTTAGGAAACATAACCATGTTTGATTAATGAGCTAGTCAAGTAGAGGCATACTAGTGACACTATGTTTGTCTATGTATTCACACATGTATTATGTTTCCGGCTAATACAATTCTAGCATGAATAATAAACATTTATCATGGAATAAGGAAATAAATAATAACTTTATTATTGCCTCTAGGGCATATTTCCTTCACTACCACCACTTTTCCACACTCGCTGTATTTACTTTATTGCTTCTTTATCTAAACAGCCCATAGATTTTATTTACGTGCTCTTTATTATCTTGCAAACCTATCCAACAACACCTACAAAGTCCTTCCAGTTTCATACTTGTTCTAGGTAAAGCAAACGCTAAGCGTGCATAGAGTTGTATCGGTGGTCGATAGAACTTGAGGGAATATTTGTTCTACCTTTAGCTCCTCATTGGGTTCGACACTCTTACTTATCGAAAGAGGCTACAATTGATCCCCTACACTTGTGGGTTATCAAGACCTTTTTCTGGCGCCGTTGTCGGGGAGTCATAGCGTGGGGTGAATATTCTCATGTGTGCGTGTTAGCTTTATCACAAAGTAATTTTTATTTGCTGTTCTAAGTTGTTCTCTATCTTTAGTTATGGATATGGAACACGAAATACCAAAAAAAATTAGGTGTACCTGCTACTCATGGAGATGGGGAACCTCCTAAAACCCTCGATGCTGGTTACGTGAAAAATATTATGTACTACTTTGATAATCCTGAGAAACCCCCATTCAATTATGTTATGGGAGACACGTTGGATCAACGTGAATACTTTAGGGATTATCGGTTGACACAAAGGGAAACTATTATGGGATCAAATTCATATGTTGCATTGGTATGCTCGGGAACTATGCTTGAGATATGATTATACTTGTTGATCTAGGATGAAGGCTCCACACCTTCCTTTTTCATGCAAATTCAATGGTAATAAAACCTTAGCTTCTTATGCTAAAGGTATATATGATTACTGTGATGTGGAACAAATAGAAGAATTCGTTGGTTTTATGGGTGCTTATGAGATTGAATCTTTGTTTAAAGAGTGTGAAAATCTTGATGATGTTGTTTATAGACCTAAAAATTATGCTATACTTCAATATTGCTATGAGAATTATGAATTCAATTCTGATATAGATGCATTTATTGAGAAAGTCTCCGCTGTCCAAGAAGAGACTAATATTTTGCAGGAGTCTATGGAAGAAGAAATTGATGAAACTGTGAGCTCATTGGATGAAAAAGATGATGAGGAGAGCGGAGAACAAAAGGAGGAAGAGCGGATTAGCTACCCGTGCCCACCTTCTAATGAGAGTAACTCTTCAACTCATACATTGTTTAATTTCCCTTCGTGCTTACCGAAGGACGATTGCTATGATAATTGTTATGATCCCGTTGGTTCTCTTGAAATATCCTTTTTGATGATGCTTGCTATGCTTGTGGCCAAGTTGCCAATATGAATTGTACATATGGAGATGAACTTGCTATAGTTCCTTATGTTAAACATGAAAATTTTGCTATTGCACCCACGCATGATAGTCCTATTACCTTTTTGAATTCTCCCGACTACACTATATCGGAGAAGTTTGTGCTTATTAAGGATTATATTGATGGGTTGCCTTTTACCAATGCACATGATAATTTTGATGAATATAATATGCATGTGCTTTGTGCTCCTACTTGCAATTATTATGAGAGAGGAACTACATCTCCACCTCTTTATGTTTCCAACACGATAGAATTGCAAGAAACTGCTTATACTTTGCATTGGCCTTTACTTGGTGTGCATGAATTGTTCTTTTATGACATGCCGATGCATAGGAAGAGAGTTAGACTTCGTTATCGTTTGATATATGTTACTTTGTGCTCACTACTAAATTACAAATCATTGTTAATTAAAATTGGCTTTGATATACCTTGGGATCCGGATGGATCCATTACTTGAGCACTATATGCCTAGCTTAATGGCTTTAAAGAAAGCATTGCCAGGGAGATGGAGAGTCATTTATTTATATTGAGTGCTTTTATATAGTCTAAAAACAAAAAAAATAAAGAGGGCAACCCAAAACTTTTCAAAAAGGAAAGTGAAAGTGAGAAAGACAAGCATTGTTGAAGTGGGGGAGCTCCTTGAACTTTGTTCATGCTCACGGAAACTTTGTGAATCTTAATTACAGAAACTTTTCATCAAAAATAATTATCCCCTTGTAAAATTCCATTGTATTATAAAAATAATGTGCCAAGGTTTTGCCTTTAGGATGTTTACAATGCTTGTTGGTTTGTATGGTGCAGGACAGAAACTTTGGTTGTAGTGCGCGATTTTACATTTTTTATTGGAACGTCAAACAGTTCTGATTATTTTTGAAATGTCTTCCTGTACAAATTGTTTATGTTTACTAATTTTGGTAGAATTTTTGGGTTACGAGAAGTATGGTGAATGTTCATATTGCTACAGACTGTTCTGTTTTGACAGATTCTGTTTTTGATGCATATTTTACTTGTTTTGATGAAACTATCAATTTCTATCAGTGGATTAAGCCATGTAAAAGCTATATTACAGTAGACACAAAGAAAAACAAAATATGAATTGGTTTGCAACAGTACCTAGAGTAGTAATTTGCTTTATTATACTAACGGATCTTACCGAGTTTTCTGTTGAAGTTTTGTGTGAATGAAGTGTTTGATCGAGGAGGTCTTGATATGAGGAAAAGGAAGAGAGGCAAGAGCTCAAGATTGGGGATGCCAAGGTAACCCCAAGTAAATATTCAAGGAGACTCAAGCGTCTAAGCTCGGGGTTGCCCCGGAAGGCATCCCCTCTTTCTTCAACAAGTATCAGTATGTTTTCGGATTCGTTTCATTCATGCGATATGTGCAAATCTTGGAGCGTCTTTTGCATTTAGTTTTCATTTTTCTTTTATGCACCATGCTGGTATGAGATAGTCCTTGGTTGATTTATAGAATGCTCATTGCACTTCACTTAAATCTTTTGAGTATGACTTTATAGAATGCTTCATGTGCTTCACTTATATCTTTTGAAGTTTGGATTGTCTGTTTCTCTTCACATAGAAAACCGCCATTTGTAGAATGCTCTTTTGCTTCACTTATATTTGTTAGAGCGTGGGAATATATATTTTAGAAAGAATTAAACTCTCTTGCTTCACTTATATCTATTTAGAGAGATGATAGAAATTGGTCATTCACATGGTTAGTCATAAAATCCTACATAAACTTGTAGATCGCTGAATATGATATGTTTGATTCCTTGCAATAGTTTTGCGATATAAAGATGGTAATATTAGAGTCATGCTAGTGGGTAGTTGTGGATTGTAGAAATACTTGTCTTGAAGTTTTTGATTCCCGTAGCATGCACGGATGGTGAACCTTTGTGTAACGAAGTTGGAGCATGAGGTATTTATTGATTGTCTTCCTTATGAGTGGCGGTCGGGGACGAGCGATGGTATTTTCCTACCAATATATCCCCCTAGGAGCATGCGCGTAGTAATTTGTTTTGATGACTAATAGATTTTTGCAATAATTATGTGAGTTCTTTATGACTAATGTTGAGTCCATGGATTATACGCACTCTCACCCTTCCATCATTGCTAACCTCTTCGGTACCGTGCATTGCCCTTTCTCACCTCGAGAGTTGGTGCAAACTTCGCCGGTGCATCCAAACCCCGTGATACGATACGCTCTATCACACATAAGCCACCTTATATCTTCCTCAGAACAGCCACCATACCTACCTATCATGGCATTTCCATAGCCATTCCGAGATATATTGCCATGCAACTTCCATCATCATCATATACATGACTTGAGCATTCATTTCATATTGCCTTGCATGATCGTAAGATATCTAGCATGACGTTTTCATGGCTTGTCTGTTTTTTGATATCTTTGCTATGCTAGATCATTGCACATCCCGGTACACTACCGGAGGCATTCATATAGAGTCATACCTTTGTTCTAGATATCAAGTTGTAAGTAAATAAAAGTGTGATGATCATCATTATTAGAGCATTGCCCCAATGAGGAAAGGATGATATAGACTATGATTCCCCCACAAGTTGGGATGAGACTCCGGACTTAATGAAAAAAAGGCCAAAGAAGCCCAAATAAAAAAAGGGGGGCCAAAGAAACCCACCAAAAAAATAAAAAAAAAGAGAAAATAAAAAAAGAGAAAAAGAGGGAAGGGGCAATGTTACTATCCTTTTACCACACTTGTGCTTCAGAGTAGCACCATGTTCTTCATATAGAGAGTCTCCTATATTGTCATTTTCATATACTAGTGGGAATTTTCATTATAGAACTTGGCTTGTATATTCCGATGATGGGCTTCCTCAAATGCCCGAGGTCTTCATGAGCAAGCAAGTTGGATGCACACCCACTTAGTTTCCAGTTTGAGATTTCATACACTTATAGCTCTTAGTGCATCCGTTGCATGGCAATCCCTACTCCTCGCATTGACATCAATTGATGGACATCTCCATAGCTCGTTGATTTGCCGCGTCGATGTGAGACTTTCTCCCTTTTTTGTCTTCTCCACACAACCTCCACCATCATACTCTATTCCACCTGTAGTGCTATATCCATGGCTCACGCTCATGTATTGCGTGAAAATTGAAAAGGTTTGAGAACGTCAAAAGTATGAAACAATTGCTTGTCTTGTCATCAGGGTTGTGCATGATTTGAATATTTTGTGTGATGAAGATGGAGCATAGCCAGACTATATGATTTTGTTGGGATAACTTTCTTTGGCCATGTTGTTTTGAAAATACATGATTGCTTTATTAGTACGCTCGAAGTATTATTGTTTTTATGTCAAATGATAGACTATTGCCTTGAATCACTCGTGTCTTAATATTCATGCCATGATTAGATATATGATCAAGATTATGCTAGGTAGCATTCCACATCAAAAATTATCTTTTTTATCATTTACCTACTCAAGGACGAGCAGGAATTAAGCTTGGGGATGCTGATACATCTCCGTCGTACCTATAATTTTTGATTGTTCCATGCCAATATTCTACAACTTTTATATACTTTTGCAACTTTTTATATTATTTTTTGGACTAACATATTGATCCAGTGCCCAGTGCCAGTTCCTGTTTGTTGCATGGTTTTTCTGTTTCGCAGAAACCTGATATCAAACGAAGTCCAAACGGGATAAAAACGGACGGAGATCATTTTTGGAATATTTATGATTTTTGGGAAGAAAAACCAACACGATACGGTGCCCGAGGGGGCCACGAGGTAGGGGGCGCGCCCGAGGGGGGCAGGCATGCCCCTGACCCTCGTGGGCACCGCATAAGGAGGTTGATGCCCTTCTTTTGCCGCAAGAAAGCTAATTTTCGGAGAAAAATCTGGGCGAAAGTTTCAATCCAATCGGGATTTACGGATCTCCGGCTATAAAAGAAATGGTGAAAGGGCAGAATCTGGGAGCACAGAAACAGAGCGAGACAAAGAGATGGATCCAATCTCGGAGGGGCTCTCGCCCCTACCACGCCATGGGAGCCAAGGACCAGAGGGGAAACCCTTCTCCCATCTAGGAAGAAGGTCAAGGGAGAAGAAGAAGGGGGGCTCTCTCCCCCTTGCTTCCGGTGGCGCCAGAACGCCGCCGGGGGCCATCATCATCACCGCGATCTACACCAACACCTCCATCATCTTCACCAACATATCCATCACCTTCCCCCATCTATCTTCAGTGGTCCACTCTCCCGCAACCCGCTGTACCCTCTACTTGAACATGGTGCTTTATGCTTCATATTATTATCCGATGATGTGTTGCTATCCTATGATGTCTGAGTAGATTTTCGTTGTCCTACCGGTGATTGATGAATTGCTATGATTGGTTTAATTTGCTTGTGCTTATGTTGCTGTCCTATTGTGCCCTCGGTGTCGCGCAAGCGTGAGGGATTCCTACTGTAGGGGGTGTTGCAATACGTTCATGATTCGCTTATACTTTGTTTCTTGAGTGACAGAAGCATAAACCCGAGTAAGGGGGTTGTGGCGTATGGGATAAAGGGGACTTGATGCTTTAATGCTATGGTTGGGTTTTACCTTAATGATCTTTAGTAGTTGTGGATGCTTGCTAGAGTTCCAATCACAAGTGCATATGATCCAAGAAGAGAAAGTATGTTAGCTTATGCCTCTCCCTCATAAAACTTGCTATCGGTCAAGTAAAGTAGTCAATTGCTTAGGGACAATTCCACAACTCCTACCACCACTTTTCCACACTCGCTATGTTTACTTTATTGCTTCTTTATGTAAACAGACCCTAGCTTTTATTTACATGCTCTTTATCATCTTGCAAACCTATCCAACAACACCTACAAAGTACTTCTAGTTTCATACTTGTTCTAGGTAAAGCGAACGCTAAGCGTGCGTAGAGTTGTATCGGTGGTCGATAGAACTTGCGGGAATATTTGTTCTACCTTTAGCTCCTCGTTGGGTTCGACATTCTTCCTTATCGAAAGAGGCTGCAATTGATCCCCTACACTTGTGGGTTATCAGACCCAAACTTAGCAACAAAGACCTTGCCTTCGGATCTGTGGTAGAATGTGTACCCAATAGTTTCTTTAGAGTATCCTATGAAGACGCACTTCTCTGATTTGGGTTCGAGCTTATCTGGCTGAAGCCTTTTGACATAAGCATCGCATACCCAAACTACAAGAAACGACAACTTAGGTTTCTTGCCAAACCATAATTCATATGGTGTCGTCTCAACGGATTGAGATGGTGCCCTATTTAACGTGAATGCAGTTGTGTCTAATGCATAACCCCCAAATGATAGTGGTAAATAGGTAAGAGACATCATAGATCGCACCATATCTAATAAAGTACGGTCACGACGTTCGGACACACCATTACGCTATGGTGTTCTATGTTGCGTGAGTTGTGAAACTATTCCACATTGTTTTAAATGAAGGCCAAACTCGTAACTCAAATATTCGCCTCCACGATCAGATCGTAGAAACTTTATTATCTTGTTACGATGATTCTCCACTTCACTCTCAAATTCTTTGAACTTTTCAAATGTCCCAGACTTGTGTTTCATCAAGTAGATATACCCGTATCTACTCAAATCATTTGTCAATGTCAGAAGATAACGATACCCGCCCCGTGCTTCAACACTCATTGGACCACAAACATCAGCATGTATTATTTCCAATAAGTCATTAGCTTGCTCCATTGTTCTGGAGAATGGAGTTTTAGTCATCTTGCCCATGAGGCATGGTTCGCAAGTATCAAGTGATTCCAAAAGCCCATCTGCATGGAGTTTCTTCATGCGCTTTTCACAAATATGACCTAAATGGCAGTGCCACAAATATGTTGCACTATCATTATCAACTTTGCATCTTTTGGCATCAATATTATGAATATGTGTATCACTACAATCAAGATTCAACAAGAATAGACCACTCTTCAAGGGTGCATGACCATAAAAGATATTATTCACATAAATAGTACAACATTATTCTCTGACTTAAATGAATAACAGTCTCGCAATAAACAAGATCCAAAAATAATGTTCATGCTCAATGCGGGCACCAAATAACAATTATTGAGGTCTAAAACTAATCACGAAGGTAGATGTAGAGGAAGCGTGCCAACAGCGATCACATCGACCTTGGAACCATTTCTGACGCGCATTGTCACCTCATCCTTAGCCAATCTTCATCTATTCCGCAGCTCCTGTTTTGAGTTGCAATAATGAGCAACCGAACCAGTATCAAATTGTTGGGAAATGTTACATGAAAACAAAAAAAAGTTTGCGCACATGCAAGATCTATCCATGGAGATGCATAGCAACGAGAGGGTGTCTATGTACCCTCGTAGACCCTAAGCGGAAGCATTTCACAATGTGGTTGACGTAGTTGAACTTTCTTTGCGATCCACCGATCGAGTACCGAACGTACGACACCTCCGAGTTCTGCACATGTTCAGCTTGGTGATGTCCCTCGCCTTCTTGATCCAGCAAGATGCCGAGGTAGTTGACAAGTTCAGTCAGCATGATAGCGTGGTTACGGTGATGGAGGAGTGATCTCCGCTGGGCTTCGCCTAAGCACTACGAAAATATGACGAGGGGAGTAAACGGTGGAGGGGGGCGCCGCACACGGCTAGGCAATTGTCTGGTGTGTGCTAGGGGTTCCCCCCCAGATATATACAGGAGGGAGGGGAGGGGAGAGGCCAGGAGGAGCCCCAACTAGGACTAAATCCTACTTGGGCTCCTCCCAAGCCGCACCCCCTACCATATATGCCGGAGGGGGAAGGAAAGAGGAGGGGGAGAAAGGGAAGGGGGAGGCCGAATACCCCCTTTCCTTTCTCTTCACTTATTTCCTTCTCCTCATGGTTTGGCCCTTATGAGGGCACATCAGCCCCTTGTGGCTGGTGCGTTTCCCCTCTTGGCCCATAAGGCCCATATCTTCTGCCGGGGGTGCCCGAAACCCCTTCCGGTGATCCGATATGTACCCGGTACCCTTCGGAACAATTCCTGTGTCTGAATACCGTCGTCCTACATAACAATCTTTACCTCTCGACCATTTTGAGACTCCTCGTCATGTCCGTGATCTCATCCTGGACTCTGAACAACATTCGGTCACCAAATCACATAACTCATATAATACTATATCATCATCGAACGTTAAGCGTGCGGACCCTACGGGTTCGAGAATTATGTAGACATGACCGAGACAGCTCTCCGGTCAATAACCAATAGCGGAACCTAGATGCTCATATTGGCTCCTACATATTCTACAAAGATCTTTATCGGTCGAACTGTTATGGCAACATAGGTAATTCCCTTTGTCCATCGATATGTTACTTGCTG
Source organism: Triticum dicoccoides (assembly GCF_002162155.2). NCBI lineage: Eukaryota > Viridiplantae > Streptophyta > Magnoliopsida > Poales > Poaceae > Triticum > Triticum dicoccoides. The sequence continues at coordinate 547,621,445 of NC_041391.1, forward strand.
GAGATTCGATCATCGGTATCATCATACCAAGTTCAATCTCGTTACCGGCAAGTCTCTTTACTCGTTCCGTAATACATAATCTCGTGACTAACTCCTTAGTCGTTTGCTTGCAAGCTTATGATGTGTATTACCGAGAAGGCCTAGAGATACCTCTTCAATACTTAGAGTGACAAATCCTAATCTCGATCTATGCCAACTCAAAAAACACCTTTGGATATACCTGTAGAGCATCTTTATAATCACCCAATTACGTTGTGACATTTGATAGCACACAAGACACTCCTCTGGTATCCGGGAGTTGCATAATCTCATAGTCGAAGGAATATGTATTTGACATGAAGAAAGCAATAGCAATAAACTGAACGATCATTATGCTAAGCTAACAGATGGGTCTTGTCCATAACATCATTCTCCTAATGATGTGATCCCATTATCAAATGACAACTCATGTCCATGGTTAGGAAACCTTAACCATCTTTGATCAATGAGCTAGTCTAGTAGAGGCTCACTAGGGACACGGTGTTTGTTTATGTATTCACACATGTATCAAGGTTTCCGATCAATACAATTCTAGCATGAATAATAAACCATTATCATGAATAAGGAAATATAAAATAACAACTTATTATTGCCTCTAGGGCATTGATGTCTGCTAGAACTATGTCGGCATTTCCCCAAAGAGGAAGGGATGATGCAGTATAGCGACGGTAGGTATTTCCCTCGATGATGAGACCAAGGTTATCGAACTAGTAGGAGAACCTCCTCACACCACGTAAATAGCACCTGCACACAAATAACAAATACTCGCAACCCGACGTGTTAAAGGGGTTGTCAATCCCTTCCAGGTATGGCGCCTCAAGATAGGCAAATAACGTGAGGTAAAAGTGGTAGATAAGATAAATAGATCACGAAACAAATAAATTGCAGGAAGGTATTTTTGCATTTTTGGTTTAATAGATCTAAATATAAATTCAAGGAAAAATAGATCGCAAAGGCAAATATGATGAAAAGAGACCCGGGGGCCGTAGGTTTCACTAGTGGCTTGTCGAGAAAAATAGCAAACGGTGGGAAAACAATTACTGTTGGGCAATTGATAGAACTTCAAATAATCATGACAATATCCAGGCAATGATCATTATATAGGCATCACATCCAAGATTAGTAGACCAACTTCATCCTGCATCTACTACCATTACTCCACACATCGACCTCTATCCAGCATGCATCTATTGTATTTAGTTCAAGAGAAAATGGAGTAATGTAATAAGAACGATGAGATGATGTAGACGAGATCCGTTTATCTATTGCGGAGATATAGATCTCATCTTGTTATCCTTAGTAGCAACGATACATACGTGTTGGTTCCCCTTCTGTCACTGGGATCAAGCACCGTAAGATCGAACCCACTACAAAGCACCTCTTCCCATTGCAAGATTAATAGATCAAGTTGGCCAAACAAAACCCAAATATAGGAGAAGAAATACGAGGCTATAAGCTATCATGCATATAAGAGATCAAAGAAGACTCAAATAACTTTCATGGATAAAAACATAGATTTGATCATAAACCCAAAGTTCATCGGATCCCAACAAACAAAACGCAAAAAGACTTACATCATATGGATCTCCAAGAGACCATTGTATTGATAATCAAGAGAGATAGGAAGCCATCTAGCTACTAACTATAGACCCGAAGGTCTACAAAGAACTACTCACGCATCATAGGAGAGGCACCAATGGAAGTGGTGAACCCCTCCATGGCGGTGTCTAGATTGGATCTGGTGGTTCTGGACTCTGCGACGGTTGGAATTGATTTCATCGAATCCCCTAGGGTTTCTGGAATATTTGGGTATTGATAGAGCAAAGAAGTGGTTCAGGGGCACCTGAGGTGGGCAGCACGCACCAGGGCACGCCTGGGCCTCCTGGCATGCCCTGGTGGGTGCTGCTCCCCTCGAGCAGTCCCCCAGGTGCGTCCTTGGCCCACTGGCTTTCTTCTGGCAGAAAAATCCTCCAGGAGTTTCATTGTGTTTGGACTCCATATGATATTGATTTCATGCGATGTAAAAAACATGCAGAGAACAACAACTGGCACTGGGCACTATTTCAATAGGTTAGTACCAAAAAATGATATAAAATGACTAAAATGATTGTAAAACATCCAAGAATGATAATACAATAGCATGGAAAAATCAAAAATTATAGATACGTTGGAGACGTATCAGCATCCCCAAGCTTAATTCCTGCTCGTCCTCAAGTAGGTAAATGATAAAAACAGAATTTGTGATGTGGAATGCTGCCTAACATATTCATCGCATTTCTTTTCTTTATAGCATGGACATATGGACTTTTATATGATTCGAAGCAATAGTCTAGTTTTGACATGAAGACTTTAATACTCAAGCATACCAACAAGCAACCATGTCTTTCAAAATATCATCACTAAAGCAAGTTATCCCTAGCCCATATTGCTCAATCATTGATCCATTCATGAAACACACTCGAATATTAGCTACAGCCAATGCTCAAATACGATCATAGTGCCCCTTAGTTGGTGCTTTATAAGAGAAGATTGAGACTCAAATTCAAAATAAAAGTTGCATAAGTAAAAGAAAGGCCCTTCGCGGAGGGAAGTAGTGATTTGTAGAGGTGCCAGAGCTCAAAGCTCAAGTTGAGAGATAAAAAAATATTTTTGAGAGGCATACTTTTCCCACCAAAGAAAACGACTTGGAGCATCCCAACACTTTCCATGCTAGATACATCATAGGTGGTTCCCAGACAGAAAATAAAGTTTATTCCTTTTTCCACCATAACTTTCACTTTCCATGGCTAACCATATCCACGGGTGCCCTCCATACCAACACTTTCCAAGGAATTTATGATTTGACAACATAAAGTAAATTCATTATTCATTTTAGGACTGGGCATCCCTAATACCTTTGTCGTACTCTCGTGCAATGACAAGTGAATAAACACTCATCATGATAATAACACATCTAGCATGGAAAATATTGGCTATCCTTTACCGCCTCGCGAGTAGTAGAGCACACAAAAGAGAAATTTATTTTGAGCATTTGAGGAGGGACATGAAAATTTTCTTAGAATGACATGGAAATACCGCATATAGGTATGTATAGTGGACTTATATGGAAAAACTGGTTTAAATGGTTTTGGATGCACAAGTAGTGATCATACTTAGTGCAAATGAAGGCTAGCAAAAAGATTGATAAGCGACCAACCAAAAAGCAAAAAATCTCATACCCAAGCATTAAGCATAAGTAACACCAAATAATGCACCATAAGTAGGATATAAATTTCATTGCATAACTATTGACTTTCGTACTTGCATAGGGAATCACAAACCTTAACATCAATTTCTTACTAAAGCACAATTACTCATCAACATGACTCACATATCATATTGTCATATCTCAAAACCATTACTAAGAATCAAGTTTATTTTGTCCAATGATCTTCATGAAAGTTTTTATTATATCCTCCTTGGATATCTATCACTTTGGGACTATTTTCATATGTTGCTTTTGATAAGCTCAAACAAATATAAGTGAAGATCATGAGCATAATTTTTTTTTCTTTCTCTCAAAATAATCTAAGTGAAGCAAGAGAGAATTTCTAATTTTTTTTACTAACACCCAAATAAATCTAAGTGAATCATGAGAGCATTTCTTCAAAATTAACAAAGCACACCGTGCTCAATAAGATATAAGTGAAGTACTAAAGCAAATCCATGGCTCTAAAAATTTAAGTGAAGCATAGGAGCAAGCATAGCATAATTTTTGGCTCTCTCAAAAGGGTGTGTAAAGAAAGGATTAAATACTTAAAACACAAAGCAAAACAAGCAAAGACTCATATCATACAATATGCTCCAAGCAAAACCCATATCATGTGATGAATAAAAAATATAGTTTCAAGTAAAATACCGATGGTTGTTAGAAGAAAGCGGGGATGCCACTCGGGGGCATCCCCAAGCTTAGTTGCTTGATACTTCTTTGAATATTATCTTGGGGTGCCTCGGGCATCCCCAAGATTAGCCTTTTGCTTATCCTTATTCCTTCATCCACCGTAAGATAACCCAAAACTTGAAAACTTCAATCACACAAAACTCAAACAAAACCTTCGTGAGATCTGTTAGTATAAGAAACCAAACCACTACTATAATTACTGCAGCAAACCTATTCTTATGTTTTTTTTTGCATTATATCTACTGTATTCCAAATTTCCTATGGCAAAAACTCATCAAAGAAAACCATAGAATCATCAAAACAAGCACACAACACAAAGAAAACAGAATCTGTCAAAAACAGAACAATCTGTAGCAATCCGAACATTTCGAATACTTCTGTAACTCAAAACATTCTGAAATAAATTGGTGGACGTGAGTAATTTGTCTATTAATCCTCTGCAAAAAGAATAACTTAAAAGCACTCATCTGTAAAAAATGCAAAATAATCTCGTCAGCACAAAAGTTTCTGTGTAAGCAAGATGAAATAAACTATCACTCAAGTCTTTCCAAAGGTCTTGCTTGGCACAAACACTAACTAAAACACAAAAAACACAATCATAACAGTAGCATAATTTTGCTAACACAAAAGAACAGAAGGCAAAAAGCAAAAATAAATTTTATTCATTGGGCTGCCTCCCAAGAAGCGCTATCGTTTTACGCCCCTAGCTAGGCATAACATTTTATCGATGCTCACATGAAAGAGAAGAATTGAAGCAAAAGAGAGCATCATAAAACACGTGATAGACACATTTAAGTCTAACATACTTCCTATGCATAGGAATTTTGTGGGAAAACAAATTAGCAAGACAAGCAAGATCTAGAATATGCAAGGAAGAAGAAAGAAACAATAGCAATCTCAACATGAAGAGAGGTAATTTAATGACATGAATTCCACAACCATATTTTCCTCTATCATAATAATTACATGTAGGATCATAAGCAAATTAAACAAAATAGCTATCACATAACATATTCTCAACATGATCCACATGCATGTGAAGTTGACACTCTTCCACAACAGTGGGATTATCATCAAATAAAGTCATGACCTCTCCAAGCCCACTTCTTATCAAAAATTTCATAAGATTGAACACTCTCCAAATATGTGGGATTATTTTTACCTAAATTTGACGCTCTTCCAAACCACTTTTAATATTATCGCAAACATATTCATCATGAAGTTTAAATAAATTTTCAAGATCATAAGAATCGTTATCACTCCAATCATGATCATTGCAATAAGTATTGGACATAGCAAAACTAGCACCCCCAAGCTTGGGGTTTTGCATATTATTAGCACAACTGACATTAATATAATTTATAGTAAAATCATTGCAATCATGCCTTTCATTCAAAGAGCTATCATGAATAACTTCATAAATTTCTTCATCACAATTTTCAGATTCACGAATCTCAAGCAAAACTTCATAAAGATAATCTAGTGTACTCAAATCACTAGCAATTTGTTCATGATAATTGGATCTCTTAAAAAGATTAGCAAGTGGATGAGGATCCATATCAATAAATATTTAGCAAGCGAAGATGCAAGCAAATAGAAGACACATGACAACACAAGCAAGCAAAAGATTGAACGAGAAAAAGGCAACAAAAAAGAGTGCAAATAAAACGGCAATTTTTTTGAAGTGGGGGAAAGGAAAACGAGAGGCAAATGGCAAATAATGTAAATTGCAAGGAGATGAGATTTGTGATTAGGAACCTGGTTGATGTTGAAGATCCTCCCTAGGTACGGCGCCAGAAATTCCTTTTGATGTCTGCTAGAACTACGTCGGTATTTCCCCAAAGAGGAAGGGATGATGCAGTATAGCGACGATAGGTATTTCCCTTAGTGATGAGACCAAGGTTATTGAACTAGTAGGAGAACCTCCTCACACCACGTAAATAGCACCTGCACACAAATAACAAATACTCGCAACCCGACATGTCAAAGGGGTTGTCAACCCCTTTCGGGTACGGTGCCTCAAGATAGGCAAATAACGTGAGGTAAAAGTGGTACATAGGATAAATAGATCGGGGAACAAATAAATTGCACCAAGGTATTTTTGTATTTTTGGTCTAATAGATCTGAAAATAAATGCAAGGAAAAATATATTGCAAAGGCAAATATGATGAAAAGAGACCCGACGTCTACTTTTGTTGCACTCCTGGAGCCGGTAACAATCGTTGGTCACAACCCGTTATGCATCTTCATATTGTTCCTGGGTGATCGTATGGCAATTTTTTTTGTTTTCTACTACATTTTCCAACAAAAATATCCTTGCACCCTTGAGGTGATTCCCCGTCTTGTCCATACCATAGAAATGCTTTTTTAGGGTACCCAGATCCCATGTAGCCTATGTATGATCAATTAAATCCGACACCATTTGAGGAGGAGTAGGGATACCTGATGAAGCATAAAATCACGAGGAATGCAATTATCATGCCAGATATGTGTGTCATCACTATTGCCAGTCCTGTTGACGAGACCAAGCTTGAGGGTGTCTCTCCCCTCTAAAATAGATCGCCATACTTGCGATGGAGACCTCCCTAATTCCGCTTCTAGGATCGAGCTCGAAGGATAACAAACATATTTGAGAATATGAGCATTTAGAGAGTTGGGGTCCTAAAGGAGGTGCCACACTTGGCGTGTCAAGACCTCCAAGTTAAAAAACTCAATATCTCGAAACCCATACCTCCAATGGATTTGGGTTCTGACATGACCTCCCAAGAGACAGGCTGTTTTTCTTTCACATTTGTTTGATCACCACCAAAATTTGCGTAGCAAACCATTAATATGTCGACACAAGCCGCGTGGAAGCTTAAAGGATGACATAGAATAGGTTAGAATTGCTTGAGCCACAAATTTTATGACAACCTCTTTCCCTCCTATAGATAGAGTTTTTTCCATCCATCCCTGGAGTTGCTGCCATATACGGTCGTTGAGGTATTTGAACGACCTCTCCTTCGACCTACCCACATCAGAAGGGAGCCCCAAATACATCTTCGATATTTTTTCATTATCGACATCCAATACCTGTTTGATATCTTGTCATAAGCTGTCAGGGAAACCCTAGTATTGCTCATCTTCGACAGAAAATCCTTTTTGTCATTGATGTTGAAAAATTACAGATGGACATAGCAGGTGGGTCAACCCAACTAGACACAATTGGTATTGGCGACGAGTGTTTTTTATTCTTTCTATTTAGAGAGCGATACTTTTGGTATTTTCTCTTTTCTTTTGCCAGGTTTCTTCTTATTTTTTCCCTCTTTGTTTTATATTTTTTATTCTTTCTGTTTAGAGAGTGATACTTTTGGTATTTTCTCTTTTCTTTTGCCGGGTTTCTTCTTATTTTTTCCCTCTTTGTTTTATATTTTCTAAAAACACAAGAACATTTCGCTAAAATTGAGCATGATTTATTTTTTTGAGAACCTTTTATGAAATACACAAAAATGTATTTTTTAAAACATTATTTTTTCTTATTTTTTAATATTTATGAAAAACACAATAATTTTAAAAAAATAAAAATTATTTTTAATATTTCGTGAACATTGTTGCAATTCTGACAAAGTTGTGAAAAATATACCAGGTCATGAATATTTTAAAAGGCACAAATAATTTTTAAAAATCAATAAAACATTGAATTTGTAAACCATTTTATTTTTTCAAAATAAAAAAATGTGTGACCATTTGTAAACATTGAATTGATTTTAAATAAATATGGAAAACTAAAAAGCAGTTGAGAGACTAGAGGAGCAACACTGAGTAATGCGTGTGTGATTTTGCCCACTGATTGACACACGACACATCAAATAGAGGGTCTCATCTTTGGCTATCTATTCGTCGTGGTGTTTGAGATCTTTGCTTGCTAGGTGGAAGTAGGACATTTGCAAATTCAAATAAATAAAGAAGTAGTGTGTTTACTTAGCTATGTATAAGTAGGATGGGTCTTAATTATGTAGTTTCCTGTGTCCTTATTGACGGTGTCATGCGTGAAGGCTATGTTGCATGGAATAAATATCTTTGCGGCATTCTTGTTCTAAATTTGGGTGCCAACGTGTTATGTTTTCTCTTGCCTTGTCCTAAGGTGATTCAAGTAATGCAGTGGTCCAACACCCGCCCTTGTGAGGGGTGAGTCACCGAGCACAACTTGTTCAACGGTCTAAGCTGTCGGATTACGGGTTCCGCAAACCCTTGAGAGGTCTGAACTCTGTGGTGCGTGCGGAGATCTCAACCTATCCAGCCTACCTACTCACGATCCTCCTAAGCCTAGCGCCACGAGCTCGAAGAGACAAAGAGACACAACAGTTTATCCTCGTTCGGGCCACCTTGCGGTGTAATACCATACTCCAGCATTTTGGTGGATTGCCTTGGAGGGCCAAGGGTGAACTAATATAGTGGATGAACTGGCCTCAGGAGGTGCGGTGTTCCTGAGCTCGACAGAGCTGGTGACGTGGTCAGGTGAGAATGGATCCCATCCCCCTCTATGGTGGTGGCTAAGTTCTATTTATAGTGGCCTTGGTCCTCTTCCCAAATGTTGGCAGGAAGGGATCCCATAACGGCCGGATTTAAAAGGGGACAAGTAGTACAGCTTATCCTAACAAAAGTAGTCTTCACCTGTGAAAAGCCTCTTGTCGTTACGCTGCGGTGGCCTCGGCGATGACCTTCGTCCTACCGTCCTGGAGGTCTTGGTCTTGGTGCACCAGAATGGAAACCTTTGGTTGATTCCTCGGGACTCCGTGCCTGTGGCTTGCCTCCCTTGCACCGAAGAGGAAACATGTGCTCTGCGCCCACTGGCGCCTGCTTGTCCTTGGTCGTCATGGCTCACGTCAGTTGAGCCTCGTGAGGTAAACCTTGCATGGAACTCTCCGCCCCTCGGGAGCCAGCCTGAAGAGGTCGATCCCCTCGGGGGTCTTGGCGTCGTCCGCCTCGCGAGGCTCGGCCCCTCGCGAGGGTCTTGAGTTGTTGATGCTGAAGCTAGGCCGTATCAGGCTGTTGATGGAGCCATGCGGTGGGCCGCAGGTAGGCAGGGCTGGATACCCCCATATCCAGAACACCGACAGTAGCCCTCGGGCCCAAGGCACGCTCGGACTTGGCTTCTTGGCGAAGCCAAAGGGCAAGTGTGGAGCGCCGCAGGCCCTAACCACCTGCGGCCTTAATGATGCGTGGCGATTGATGGGACGTGGGCGACTCCACTTCCCCACGCTGTCTTGGTAACTGTTCGACTTGACGGAACGATGCGGCATGTAGAAGATCATGATGGCACGAGGTCGTGGAGGCCTGCGGTTGGCCTCCATTGACTATAAATGTGAGGGAGGGGCAGAGCCCCTCGCCCATCTCTCCTTCATCTTGCTTTTGCCTACTTCCTCTCCTTCTTGCTTCCATGGCGCCGATCATGAGGTACTCTGCGGCTGAGAAGGGGAAGGCCCCTAGGGAGAGGCCCGATCCTCTCCCGCCAAAGAAGCGGCTCCTCCTCTCTCATGATGCCGGCGCGGGGCGACAGGTGACCAGGCCTTGGCAATCGAGGCCTCCGCCTGGTTTCCCCCTCCCCCTGTACGCCCGAGCTCAAGATAAAGATGTGCGCCGTTGAGCGGTCCCTAACGGTGGTGGCAGGGCCGCCATTTCCTTGCCGACCATGCCACGGACCCACTCCGAGGGCAGCTCGCGCGAGTTTGTGGCGTGGGCGGCGATGCCTCCCGACACCTGGATCCGGCTCCCGAGGTTCTTCGCCAGCGAGCTGCCTCCGAGGGGTGAAGGAAATATGCCCTAGAGTAAATAATAAAGTTATTATTTATTTCCTTGTATCATGATAAATGTTTATTATTCATGCTAGAATTGTATTAACCGGAAACATAATACATGTGTGAGTACATAGACAAACATAATGTCACTAGTATGCCTCTACTTGACTGGCTCATTAATCAAAGATGGTTATGTTTCCTAACCATAGACATGAGTTGTCATTTGATTAATGGGATCACATCATTAGGAGAATGATGTGATTGACTTGACCCATTCCGTTAGCTTAGCACTTGATCATTTAATATGTTGCTATTGCTTTCTTCATGACTTATACATGTTCCTTCCACTATGAGATTATGAAACTCCCATTTACCGGAGGAACACTTTGTGTGCTACCAAACATCACAACGTAACTGGGTGATTATAAAGGAGATCTATAGGTGTCTCCAAAGGTACATGTTGAGTTGGTGTATTTCGAGATTAGGTTTTGTCACTCCAATTGTCGGAGAGGTATCCCTGGGCCCTCTCGGTAATGCACATCACTATAAGCCTTGCAAGCAATGTAGCTAATGAGTTACTGAATGATGCATTACATAACGAGTAAAGAGACTTGCCGGTAACGAGATTGAACTAGGTATTGTGATATCGACGATCGAATCTCGGGCAAGTAACATATCGATGACAAAGGGAACAACGTATGTTGTTATGTGGTTTGACCGATAAAGATCTTCGTAGAATATGTAGGAGCCAATATGAGCATCCAGGTTCCGACATTGGTTATTAACCGGAGACGTGTCTCGGTCATATCTACATAGTTCTCAAACCCGTAGGGTCCGCACGCTTAAAGTTTCAATGACGATTATATTATGACTTTATGAGTTTTGACTTACCAAAGGTTGTTCGGAGTCCCGGATGTCATCACGGACATGACGAGGAGTCTTGAAATGGTCGAGACATGAAGATTGATATAATGGAAGCCTATATTTGGATGTCGGAAGTGTTCCGGGTGAAATCGGGATTTTACCGGAGTACCGAGGGGTTACCGAAACCCCCCGGGGGCTTAATGGGCCATAGTGGGCATTAGTGGAGAAGAGGAGAGGAGGCCAGGGCAGGGTCGCGTGCCCCTCCCCCCTAGTCCGAATAGGACAAGGAGAGGGGGGCGGCGCCCCCTTTCCTTCCTCTCTCTTCCTCCTCTTTCCCCCCTTCTCCTAATCCAACAAGGAAGGGAGGGAGTCATACTCCCGGTGGGAGTGGGACTCCCCTTGGCGCGCCTCCTCCCTGGCCTGCCGCCCCCTTGATAACCCACAAGTGTAGGGGATCGCAACAGCTTTCGAGGGTAAAGTATTCAACCCAAATTTATTGATTCGACACAAGGGGAGCCAAAGAATATTCTTGAGTATTAGCAGTTGAGTTGTCAATTCAACCACACCTGGATAACTTAGTATCTGTAGCAAAGTATTTAGTAGCAAAGTAGTATGATAATAAAGGTGACGGTAGCAAAAGTAATATTTTTGGGTTTTGTAGTGATTGTAACAATAGCAACGGAAAAGTAAATAAGGGAAGCACAAGATGTGAAAAGCTCGTAGGCAATGGATCAGTGATAGATAGTTATGCCGGATGCGATTCCTCATGTAATAGCTATAACATAGGGTGACACAGAACTAGCTCTAGTTCATTAATGTAATGTAGGCATGTATTCCGTAAATAGTCATACGTGCTTATGGAAAAGAACTTGCATGACATCTTTTGTCCTACACTCCCGTGGCAGCGGGGTCCTAACGGAAACTAAGGGATATTAAGGCCTCCTTTTAATAGAGAACCGGAACAAAGCATTAGCACATAGTGAATACATGAACTCCTCAAACTATGGTCATCACCGGGAGTGGTCATAGCAACATCAATCTCCGAACATAGTGGATACTAGGGATCAAACCCTAACAAAACTAACTTGATTACATGGTAAATCTCATCCAACCCATCACCGTCCAGCAAGCCTACGATGGAATTACTCACGCACGGTGGTGAACATCATGAAATTGGTGATGGAGGATGGTTGATGATGATGACGGCGATGAATCCCCCTCTCCGGAGCCCCGAACGGACTCCAGATCAGCCCTCCCGAGAGATATTAGGGCTTGGCGGAGGCTCTGTATCGTAAAACGCGATGAAACTTTCTCTCTGATTTTTTCTCTCCGTGAGACGGAATATATGGAGTTGGAGTTGACGTCGGTGGAGCCTCAGGGAGCCCACAAGACAGGGGGGCACTCCCAGGGGGGAGGGCACGCCCCCACCCTCGTGGACAGCATGTGGGCCCCCTGGTCTTGATTCTTTTGCCAATATTTTTTATATTTTCCAAAAAGTGCCTCCGTGGATTTTCAGGACATTCTGAGAATATTTGTTTTCTACACATAAAACAACATCATGGCAGTTCTGCTGAAAACAGCGTCAGTCCGGGTTAGTTTCATTCAAATCATGCAAGTTAGAGTCCAAAACAAGGGCAAAAGTGTTTGGAAAAGTAGATGCGTTGGAGACGTATCAACTCCCCCAAGCTTAAACCTTTGCTTGTCCTCAAGCAATTCAGTTCATAAACTGAAAGTGATAAAGAAAAACATTTACAAACTCTGTTTGCTCTTGTTGTTGTAAACATGCAAAGCCGGCATTCCTGTTCAGCAAATATTATGAACTAACCATACTCACAATAACACTTAGGTCTCACAATTACTCATATCGATAGCATAATCAGCTAGCGAGCCATAATAATAAAACTCGGATGACAACACTTTCTCAAAAGAATCATAACATGATATAACAAAATGGTATCTCGCTAGCCCTTTCTGAGACCGCAAAACATAAATGCAGAGCACCTTTAAATATCAAGGACTGACTAAACATTGTAATTCATGGTAAAAGAGATCCAGTCAAGTCATACCCAATATAAACCAATAGTAATGAATGCAAATGATAGTGCGCTCTCCAGCGGGTGCTTTTTAATAAGAGGGTGATGACTCAACATAAAAGTAAATAGATAGGCCCTTCGCAAAGGGAAGCAGGGATTTGTAGAGGTGCCAGAGCTTGCTTTCAAAATAGAGATTTAATAACATTTTGAGCGGCATACTTTCACTGTCAACGCAACAACTATGAGATGGCTGTATCTTCCATACTACATGCATTATAGGCAGTTCCCAAACAGAATGGTAAAGGTTTATACTCCCCAACCACCAACAAGCATCAATCCATGGCTTGCTCGAAACAACGAGTGCCTCCAACTAACAACAACCCTGGGGGAGTTTTATTTAATTATTTTGATTTGCTTTGATCTTTTTAGATCATGGGACTGGGCATCCCGGTTACCGGCCCCTTCTCGTGAATGAGGAGCGGAGTCCACTCCTCTTGAGAATAACCCACCTAGCATGGAAGATATAGGCAGCCCTAGTTGAAACATGAGCTGCTCGAGCATACAAAATAGAATTTCATTTGAAGGTTTGGAGTTTGGCACATAAAAATTTACTTGGAACGGCAGGTAAATACCGCATATAGGTAGGTATGGTGGACTCATATGGAACAACTTTGGGGTTTAAGGAGTTTGGATGCACAAGCAGTATTCCCGCTTAGTACAGGTGAAGGCTAGCAAAAGACTGGGAAGCGACCAACTGAGAGAGCGACAACAGTCATAAACATGCATTAAAATTAATTCACACCGAATACAAGCATGAGTAGGATATAATCCACCATGAACATAAATATCATGAAGGCTATGTTGATTTGTTTCAACTACATGCGTGAACATGTGCCAAGTCGAGTCACTCAATTCATTCAAAGGAGCATATCATCCCATCATACCACATCATAATCATTCTAATAGCATGTTGGCACTCAAGGTAAACCATTATAACTCATAGCTAATCAAGCATGGCACAAGAAACTATAATCTCTAAATGTCATTGCAAATATATTTACTTCATAATAAGGTGAATCAGAAACGATGAACTCATCATATTTACAAAAACAAGATAGGTTGAGTTCATACCAGCTTTTCTCATCTCAATAAGTCCATCATATATCGTCATTATTGCCTTTCACTTGCACGACTGAACGATGTGTATAATAATAATAGTGCATGTGCATTGGACTAAGCTGGAATCTGCAAGCATTCAACTCAAAAGAGAAGACAAGATAATATGGGCTCTAAGTTAAATAAACAATCATGCATATGAGAGCCACTAAGCATTTTCAATATGGTCTTCTCAACCATCAAAGGAAAGAAAAGAAAATAGAACTATTTACACGGGAAAGCTCCCAACAAGTAAGAAGAAGAACGAGAAATCTTTTTGGGTTTTCATTTTAATTTCTACTACAAGCATGGAAATTAAACTAACTAAATTTTTTTGGTTTTTCTTAAGGTTTATCAAACACACAAGAAGAAAGCTAGAAAAAGAAAATTAAACAAACATGGATAATACAATGAAAGAGTATGAACACCGACGACTTAGTGTGTTTACATGAATGTAAAGTCGGTGAGAAATACGTACTCCCCCAAGCTTAGGCTTTTGGCCTAAGTTGGTCTAGTACCAAGGACCGCCTGGCTGATATCTGTAGTTGTAACTGGGGTCGTACTGAGATGCAGCAGCAACCGCCTCCTGAGCTGCGGCATGTTGGCGAGCCACCTTCGCTCTCCCCTCGTGTTCAGCTGCTTCCTCCCTGGTAACAACATATCTTCCTTTTGCCTGATAATCAAAAAGGAGAGGAGCAGGAAGAGTAACATGGACGACGTTGCGCCTGTCATAGATTAGTCGATAATGGAGGAATTGTTCATTCCTCCTAAGAAAATGATGGTTGACCATAGCGTCATAATCTAAATAAGCAGGAGGTAACATCATATCCCCCTCTCGTGGGGCTATACCAAGATAATTAGCCACACGGGTTGCATAAATTCCTCCAAATAAATCACCAACTCTACCATTATTCTGCAACTTACGTGCAACAATTGCCCCCAAGTTATAACCCTTATAACCTAACACAACACTCTTGAGGACACACAGATCAGGGACACACATGTGACATGCTTCATCTTTACCGTTAATGCATCTACCAACACTACAAAAAAAAGACACATCCGTGACATTTTGGGCCAAACGAATTTTTTTCAGTCATACATATGACACTTCTGTGACGATAATTGTGACAAAACCCAGTATCATCATAGATGTGGTGGGCTCCTACTTCTATGACAGAAAATAGGCTTTTCGTCCTGGGCAGGCCGAAGACGCAGTTGCATGACATTCTTTGGGTCGTCCATGACGGAAAAAAACGTGGTAGAAGCGAGGGCGAGGAAAATTTCGGGGAGTTCCCGGTTACCGTGGGAGGTCGGGGGCTGAGAGATGGGCGTTTTTCTCATACACGTACACGTGTGTGTGCGAGGCGTTGGCTCTAATTGAACCCGAGCGAGGCGTTGGGCTCTAACTGAACTCGAGCGATTGCACTGCAGGCTACGCGTTACTGAACCCGAGCGATCGATCGATGGCTGTTAACTGAACCCGATCGAGCGATTCCTTTGCTACTGCTGCTAACTGAAGCCGATCGATTGGACGAACATTGAGCGTTGTGGGGGGGTGGATGAACAGTGAGTGGTGGCGTTGCCTCTGGATGAACAGGACCCCGTGGTGTGGAGGGTTGGATGAACAGTAGCCGGTGGAGGGGTGCCCGTGGAGGGGTGGTTGAACAGGACCCCGTGGTGTGGAGGGCTGGATGAACAGTAGACGGTGGGGGGGTGCCGTGGAGGGGTGGGTGAATAGTAGCCGATGGAGTAGGGCGCGGTGGAGGCTGGATGAACAGGAGCCCATGGAGGATGGAGGAGGTCGACGGTAGCCCGTGGAGGCTGGAGGAGGTCGACGGTGGAGATGAACAGTATCCAGTGCAGTCCCGTTTTGTGGTACGCCACACCCCTCCCGATGAACAAGACCCCCGTTTCGACCGTAGCACTCCAACACAAGTCCGTTTCGTCCGTTTTGCGGTACGCCACACCCCTCCCAATCAACAAGACCCCTGTTTCGACCGTAGGAGGTCCGTTTCCTCCGTTTTGCGGTACGCCACACCCCTCCCGATCAACAGGACCCCCGTTTCGACCGTAGGAGGTCCGTTTCCCCTGTTCTGCGATACGCCAGACCCCTCCCGATCAACAGGACCCCTGTTTCAAACGTGGCCGGTCGAACACAAGGCCGTTTCCTCCGTTGTGCGGTACGCCAGGCCTCATTTCCATCGCCTGTTCCGTCCAAGCCCTCCCGATGAACACGACGACGCATTCCGTTCCGACCCAGCCGGTTGGCTCCTCATGAACACGACGACGACGCTGTTTCTCCATTCTGACCCACCCATGTACACAAGCCTTGGCCGTATGTATGCGTGAGTAGGCGTTCGAGACCCCACCCGTATGTACACATACGTGGCCATATTTTCTTTCTTGCACCCTGGACGCTGTACGTACATGTACATGCTACGTGCGCGCCTCTACTATGACACGTATGCGCCTCTACTACGACACGTGCGCGCCTCTACATCGACCAGTATATATGTACATACACGTCTGCGACCAGAATGACAACGCTACGTACGCTTCGACCAGGTGGGTCCCGACTATCATGCACTTCCTTGCCTACGAAGATGTAGCTGGTGGGTCCCAGCAGTCAGGGGGGCGAATCATTTTTTTGTCCGGACGCACTTCCTTGCGTGCGAAGATGTAGCTGGTGGGTCCCAGCAGAGGGGAAACATTTTTTTTGCGAAATACGGTGGCCCGTCCGGTGGGTCCCCGCTGTCAGGTGGAGGAATAATTATTTTGCGTGTAATAAGGAGGCACTTCCTTGCTGCGGCCGTGGACCCAGCTGTCAGCCTCTCCACGTACAGTCCATGTCCGATTGAAGCCGTTCCTTGACCATGTTGACCACGCCGCGCCGAGAGCACCAGGGCGGTGGACGATGGCGAGGCCTAGGAAGGGAACGACACGGAGGCAGGGAAGATGTAGCAGTGGATGCCCACGCGGAGGGGAGTACGACTGTACGAGGGTTTACTGGTTCGTATGCCGTCGCCGGAGAATAATAGCAGGTGTGGGTGAGTAGAGGGATGGCTAGGCCAGCGATGGGAGTACGGTGGGGCGGTGAGGCCTGCGCGGAAGCACAGCCGGCCGTGGGGAGGAGGGAGCAGGCAGTCCTGCCGGCGCTTGTTTGAGCGGCTGGAGCAGGAAGAGCAGAGATTGAAGAAGCACGACGGTCGTTGGATGGACATCCAACAGTCACTGCTTGTGCGTCAACCTTTTTTTAGGAAAGCCTCAAATCTGTGGAAAACAGCATACAACCCATCTGCCATTATTTCTACTAATATACAACCCATTTGCTAATTCTTAAGGGTTTTTTAGCCCATATTCTTTTTGTAGCATTACAGCCCATATTGTGGCCACGGTTAAAAAATTATACGTAATTTTGCATATTTTGGTGCGGTCCGAACTGTTTTTAATCCCGAAATTTTGACTCAGATTCAAACTAATTTTAAAAATAAATGTATATCAACATAAAATCCAACAAATTCTCCATGCATAAAAATTAATGTAATTTAAAATCTCGAAATGAAAAAAAGATATTTGAAACTAATTGCAGGTTTGATGTGTTTTAAAAATGTACAGCCCATTTCTCATTACTGATGGGCCATTTTCTTGGCCAGCCGAATGAAAGCTCTCCTCGTCTTGAAAGATTTGCAGCCCAACATGCCTGACAAAATGACTTACTTGGCAAATCACAAAAAACCTGGGCTGTGGTCGTGGACCCAGCTGTCAGCCTCTCCACGTATAGTACTCTTCCGATGGAAGTCATTCCTTGACCACGTTGACCACGCTGCGCAGAGAGCACCACGGCAGTGGACGACGGCGAGGCCTAGGAAAGGGATGACGCGGAGACGGGGAAGACACGACAGTGGAAGCCCGCACGGAGAGGAGTACGAGGGTTCACTGGTTCGGTTGCGGTGTGAGGCTGCCGTCGCCGCAGGGCCTGGCCAGCAGTGGGAATAGTAGGGGCCGATGAGGCCTCCGTGGCAGCACTGCCAGCCACGGGAGGCAGGAGCATGCGGCACGACTGGCGCTGCTTTGGGCGGCTGGAGCAAGAAGACCAGAGGTTGAAGAGGCACTACTACCGTTGGATGGACATCGTACGGTCACTGGAGCTAGAATCGTTCATATTGACTAAGTTGACAAAGCCCTTCGTCCCCGTCAACTTAGTAGACCCACAAGTCAGCCTCCCACCAAGGTGGGTCCCAGCTAGCCGGGGGAGTATTCATTTTTTTGTGCGTCATAAGGAGGCACTTCCGGTGGGTCTGAGCTGACAGCGGGGGAACGTTTTTTTCACGAAATACGGTGGCCCGTCCGGTGGGTCCCAGCAGTCAGAGGCAAATGTTTTTTTCGCAAAATACTGGTGGCCCGTCCGGTGGACCCAGCTGTCAGCCTCTCCACGTACAGTACTCTTCCGATGGAATTCGGTTGTTGACCACATTGACCACGCCGCGCCGAGAGCACCACGGCGGTGGACGACGGCGAGGCCTAGGAAGAGGACGACACGGAGCTGGGGAAGACGCGGCAGTGGATGCCCACGCGTAGAGGAGTATGAGGGTTCACTCGCTCGACTGCGGTGTGAGGCTGCCGTCGCCGCAGAATAACAGGGGGTGTGGGTGAGTGGAGGTATGGCCTAGCCAGCGGCGGGAGTAGTAGGGGGCGGTGAGGCCTCCGCGGCATCACAGCCAGCCACGGGAGGCAGGAGAAGGCGGCACGATCGGCGCTGCTCTGGGCGGCTGGAGCAAGAAGACCAGAGGTTGAAGAAGCACAATGGCCGTTGGATGGACATCGTATGGTCACTACAGCTAGAATCGTTCATATTGACTAAATTAACAAAGCCCTCCGTCCACGTCAACTTAGTGGGCCCACAAGTTAGCCTCCCACCGAGGTGGGTCCCAGCTAGCAGGGGGAGTACTCATTTTTTTGCTTAATAAGGAGGCACTTCCGATGGGTCCGAGCTGACAGCGGGGGGGATTTTCGTGAAATACGGTGGCCCGTCAGGTGGGTCCCAGCAGTCAGGGGGCATACGTTTTTTCGCAAAATACGGTGGCCCGTCCAGTGGGTCCCTCCTGTCAGTTGGAGGAATCATTATTTTCCACGTAATAAGGAGGCACTTACTTGCTGCGGCCGTGGACCCAGCTGAGACTCTCCACGTACAGTATACTTCCGATGGAAGTCGTTCCTTGACCATGTTGACCACGCCGCGTTCCGTTGCATGCATGCGTCCATGGGTGTGGTGCGTCCCCACTGTCAGCCTCTCACGTACAGTCATCTTCCGATGACTCTCGGTTGTTGACCACGTTGACCACACCGTGTCGAGCGCACCCAGACTGGAACGACCCGGAGATGCGGAAGACGGGGCAGTGGAGTCGCAGATGGAGAGGAGTGGGAAACTTCACTGGTTCGGGTGCGCGGCAGCACAGCCACGGTGCCGCCCACGGGAGACAGGAGCAAGAACTGAGGTTGAAGAAGGAGCACGGCTGTTGGATTAACATCCAACGGTCCAGCTGCTAGAATCATTTGTTGATTAAGTTGACAAAGCCGTGCATACACGTCCGCTTAGTAGGCCCACAAGTCAGTCACCAAATCTGACGGGTCCCAGCTGTCAACGGGATGAATAAATTTTTTCGCAAAACAAGGAGGCACTTCCTTCCGTGCGAAGATACAGCCGGTGGGTCCCAGCTGTCAGGTGGAGGAAACTTTTTTTTCAGCTCAATAATGAGGTACTTTCCTTGCGTGCAACCATGGACCTCGTGGGTCCCAGCCGTCAGGCTCTCCACGTACAGTCCTCTTCCGATGACTCTCGTTTGTTGACCACGCCGCACCGAGCGCAGCGAGGCAGTGGACGATGGCGAGGCCCCGGACGGGAACGACTTGGATATGGGAAAACGCGGCAGTGGAGTCGCAGATTGAGAGGAGGATAAGGGTTATAACTGGTTTTGTTGCGTCGTGGGGCTGTAGTCTGTGGAGAATAACAGGAAGTGTCGAGGGGTGGAGGGATAGCCTGGCTGGCGGTGGGGTAGCGCTTCACAGCGATGCATGCTAAGCAAAGCCGCTAGCCGCCGGAGGACGGACCAAGCGGTCCCGGCGACGCTGGATGAAGATGACGAGAGATTGAAGGTGCATGCCGGCCGTTGGATATAAATCCAATGGTTGTGGATGACACAATCATTTGTTGACCAAGTTGACAATGCTCTGCGTAGGCTTCGACCTATTGGCCCACATGTCAGCCTGCAAAAATGTGGCATATATTTAACCCATGTTTTCTAGAATGTATAGTCCATTTGCTGGGTTGGGTGAACAAATAATTTCGCGTCAATCAGGCCCATTTATATTTTCTAAGAAATCCCAGCCCATTTGCACTTCCTTGAAATACACGTATTAGGTGGGCTCGTTATATATATAATGTTATGTTAGAAGGAGCAATTAATATCAAAGAATAAATCGGAGAGGCACATTATATATATATATATATAATTAAAAAATTAGCAAGTTATTGCTCAAAATAAAATCAGCGCGTTATTATTAAATTGGTCCTTAAAATCTTCGCAAGCTTTTGTACGCAATCACCAGGATTTTCCTTGCTTGTGAGTCAAAAACAACCAGGATTTTCCTTGCCAACTTCCGTTAAACATTTACTTTTATAAGTTAATAACACGTGGGATGTTTTTATAATGTATATATAAGTCTCTATAAAATATACGATAATAGTAATAATATAAATATATATAATGTGGTTAGAAGGGAAAACATAAATTGGACACAACATTACTTTTATAAGAGACCTGCGTTTTATACCCCACAGTAGGCATACTAACAAGTTCACACACAAATACAACAGAAAAGGTAAACATTCGTATCAAACTCAGGTTCACAGGACACGTTCATATTCATAGCCAACATTCACTATCAACAACTCAAAAGATTCATATATACACAAGCTCAGCATATCTATGCATCCAAATGATTGATAGATCACATGACAATATTCATACATAATTCACAAAAAGATTCAGATATACACATGTTCAGTATGTTTATGCATCCAAATGATTGAGATCATAGCCAATATGATCCATGGATGAACTTTAATTACCTAGGGTACAGACTGGTAAATGGTGTTCAATCGGAGGTACTTCTTGCTAAAATTAGTTCTTGTACGAGTAAACTTTCGAGTACATAAGAGGCAGCATAGACAATCTGAACTTTGCTTGTAGGTTTATCCTCAAATAGTGGCCTCGTGCCGAGGGAGGTTTGAGCAACTTGGCCACTACTTTCATCCAACTAGTTTACTGGCTCATCATGGTCCTGTATCTCGCCAAAACTCTATATTGCAGACAAGAAAGGAGGCGGTTGAGAAAATGAACCACCCAAATTTTTTGTGCAGTTCAACTGAAATGGAGCATCCTTGGCATGCAGACTGATTAAGTGCCAGATGAATATACGCGTCAACCAACTTGTCTGGAATCTTTAGAATCCATGCCATATAGTTCGCTACCATATGTGCCGATAACCAAAAGGCACAAGTTGGGACCAAAGACTGGACTGCGTTTTTCTGGGCTATGCACCAAGCAATATTTTTGGCGTTCACTCTCCTAATACTTGGAGTTTGACAATTGGTTGACGCTGGTTGATACTCGGATGAATATAGGCACTTCTTCTTGTCAACATCGATGCTTGTCTGAGTGAACTTTGGAGTACATAGCAGTAGCATAAGTACCTGTCCATCTAATCATTTTGTGCGGTTCTACTGAAATCACCCGATGTAATGATTTGCGTGCGAGTTCAGGCTCCAAATTACTCCTTCATAAAATCGGCAAACAGTAGCACAATACCAAATTACCAATATATATGACAGGCACAATAATCAGGATAAAGACCAGTACCAACCTGTGTGAGGTAGCATATCAATTACTGTTTCCTTTGACTGGATGCCGAGATAAGCCAAGCGACTAACAGCAAAGGAAGAAAGCAAGCGGAGATTAGCGACTGATAGGAAAGGACAGAATTTGTCGAGGCAATGAAGCACCCAAAGTTTTTGTGCAATTCCACCAAAATCGAGCATCCCTGTTGGCACATATATTGAGAGGGTGAGATTACTGTAATAGTGGGACTAGTTGATGAAACATACACTAACAAATAGAAGCACCCTCATTATCTTAATGGGTAAAGTTAGCAACATAGTAGTCTTGCTTAAAGAGAGGTATTAGTTTATTTAATCAGTGTCAATTAGCTCAACACCCAAAGCATTGCCATTTATCATAGGTTGCAAAACTTTAACGTGCAAAGATAAAGGAGTTTCTCATGACAGTAGCACGATACAAATAGAGATGACAGCAAACTAATATGGATGAAGGCCTTAGGCCCGTACCAACCTAAGAAAAAAAGCTTATTCATGTAGTCCCATAAGAGATGATAAAGCACTCACTGGAATCACACAATAGTATATATTTTTTTGCACTTCAAATGTATGGTTGAAATCACCCTTGTTTACCAGTGCTGAGATTATATCGAAAGATTATCAAGAACTTCCAGCAAAGTTAAAGCACTGCCCGGGATATAGTTCATTGTATTGTCTTGTGTAGTTCCACTAAAATGTATGATTGGCACAACATGATCCCTGTTTGCACAAGTAGGAACAAGGTGAAACCTTCATTAGCTTAGTGAGAAAGGATAGGAAGACATTATCATATTACTCAAATAGTAGCGTCGAATTCATGATGGACAATACGCAAAACATTGCCTCATTGAACCAATGGCAATAAATTGACATGCAAAACAATAGCACTATTATGTCATGACACTAATAATATTCCCTCCCTGCTCCACCACATGATTCACCTCCATAGACAAACATACACACGTACATGATTCAGCATAGGGTCCTACTAAAGATTTGTTCAACTCCAACAGGAAAATTAGGCAGTAATAAATTAGTGGTACTTAAGTACTCCTAATTAATTAGGTGAGACAGCAGAAGTGGAAGGGCTCCCTAGAGGATCGTCTCACCTCTAAGGTAGTCGTTGCCGAAGCCCTTGAATGGCCTTGACTGAGGCCTCTAGCTTCAGCAAGATCGCCTTGGCACTGTTTATTCTTTTTCTTCTTCTTCTTCCTCCTCATGCTTTGTTTCTCTTTCTCCTCACCAGTTGGTGAAACCAAGTGCATGATTGGCCTTCTAATTCAGAATTGGTTTTGTCAGTGAGGGAGTACAAGTGTACTAGTAAAAACTAGCATTATTTTCTCATGGCAGTCGGAAAATAGAGATGAACACATGCATTAAATATCATTCTTACCTAAAGGAAGGTTATGGCGCCAATATGGATGATGAGGATTGGAACACAAATCTCCCTTTGTGCAGTTCCACCGAAATGAACCAACTGTTCCATTCTGACATTCCAGTTAAACAGCACAAAAGTCACTTCTTTTAAGAAGGGTTTTGTGCAGTGCACCAAAAGATCACAACAGCAACCAGGTGAATTGGATATCCCTGTTTGCACAAAAGGGTACAGAGGAAACAGTCAGAGTCTCAAACAATTACAGGCAATAACATTTGGCTAAACTTGTCATGGCTTATAACAGTGGCATGGCTTCATTTTTACCAGGGACATTAGATTAAGAACAGCTAAGGCTGCGTTCGGTTCACATGTTTGGTGCAGGATTTTCGTAGGAACACAATTCCTATGGTATTCTTTCCCTTCCAACCATTCGGAACACGGGAAAGGTGAATAGTGTTTCATAGGAAAGCTGGTCTGGTAGTACTGATTCCATAGGATTAGAAACATCCACGCGCTGCTCAATTTTTGGGCGGAAGCCCGAGGCAGGCGCTCGCTGCCATGCGTTAGACAGGTTGTTGTGTTGTGTTTGCCGGAATAAAAAATCAACCTATGTGTGGTACGTGAGGTGAGGACAAGAGTAGTCACTGTGCAACTGAATAAACAAATAGCATCTCATACTGCCAAGCATGCTACTCTAAAAAAACAAATCTGTACATTTCGTAGTCCATCCAAACACATTCTCTTGAGGGTTTCCTCTGGTTCGCCGTTCCATAGTTTTATACCTACATTCCTTTCCTATTCCTCTATTTTCATCAAGACCTATGTTTTCTGCCCCTTTACTCCGAACGGAGCCTAAATATTTGGTATAAGGGCATGGGACAGTGGGTGCACCAGCAGTCCAGCACCATGTACGTAAATAGGGGCATAAAGTGGTGATTCATAGTTTGTTGCCCCGAGAAACAAACATCCAAGAAATATATCTGGGTTGGTCCCATTTTTGTTCACTCTAGCCACCTACTCCTATGTGTGGATAGCAAATCTAGTCCTGGTCATACCACTGTGTACAGCGTTACCCCTATATTTCCCTTTTCGACCAAGAGACCGGTTGGATGACCAGTCTGTACTACTTTCAACCCCTTTCCTTCCTGTTTGTACCAAGTCTGATGTACATACTAAATTCCCCCACCCCCACTTTTTTCTTGTTTGAACCAAGTACTCCCTCCGTTCGGAATTAGTTGTCATCAAAATGGATGTGTCTAGAACTAAAATACATCTAGATACATCCATTTCAATGACAAGTATTTTCGGACGGAAGGAGTACAAGATTCGACTCCATGCAGTAGCTTTACCTCTAACAATAGAAGAAAAAAATAGGTGACGTTGGACCATCAGATCGAGAGGGGCTGAGAGGTAGAAAAAGATGCACATGCAGCGACGTAGCGAGCTGGGGATGTACAGCTAAGGCGGTTTCGAACGAAGATATACCTGAAGGTCGTCAGGATGTGGATAGGTGGGCGGCGGGAGGCCGGATCCGCCCACAGCCAACGACGAAGGGATCGGAGGACCTCCCGCGCCGGCGCTCGGCCAGAGATAATGGTGCGGCCGGCAGTGGGTCTCCTCCCTCTCTGGCGACGACGGCCTAAACGCTGCCCCTCCTCCCCTTCACCGGCGGAGGGGGATAGGTCCGGATCTCTAACCAGCGGTGAGGATAGAAAGCCAGTGTTTTTTGAAGGGAGAAAGACAGTGTTACTACCCCGGAGTTCCTACTACCCCTATCTTGTTTAGATCTGGAGAGGATGAGAGTGTGTGAATAGAGCAACCCTAGCAAGCAAGCGCGGAGGCTCCAGCCTATATATACGTAGTGGGGTAGTTTTCCTTTTTCACTCCATCAAAACAATCGTTTAAAATTGTGTACTACTACATGCCAGGTCACAGTTTTTTTAGTTTTTGATTGTATTTTGAGATAGCTACCCGCTTGTTCCAAGTGGTGTTACGGTGTGCCAGGTTGCACTTTGTATCATTCAAGTGTGGCACTGCAAGTCCCTCCATTAAATGAACAACCACCCCCTCATAAAAATTGTGAACAAGCCCATGGCTAAAATTAGCGAAAACGTGGGTTGCCCCAACATGCATTATTATTTATATTTTCTACTCCCTCCGTTCCTAAATATAAGTCTTTTTTATTAGCCACACCCAAGACAAGAATTTTTTTTATTAGTAGTGAACCCCACATGTCATAGACACAAAAATTGTGGCAAGATTCCCTTAGGCAAGCCAAAGTGTGTCTAACAATTTGAGCAACTCAGGTTAGGCAAGTGTGGAAAGTGTCGGAAAAATAATGTGGCAACATAAGACAAACATAGTCACAATCCAAACAGCCCCGTAATTTTTTGTGACATGCATGAAAATTTAGTTAGTTAAATTTATAGTCAAACTTTGGCAAGGTGCATCAAATCAACACATGCAAGTATCAAAAGGAAAGTCATGACATGAATGCATGCGTTGTACTCCCTCTGTTTCCAAATATAAGTCTTTTTAGAGATTGCAACAAGTGACTACATACGAAGCAGAATATGTCTACATACGAAGTAGTCCATTTGAAATGTGTAAAAAGACTTATATCGAGTGCAGTGCTTTGATGTGTCGCGTCAACTCGTACAAGACCGAGAAAATTGATTACTACAATGCCCTCTCCCTCGCGGACTGAGCTCCGGTGCCTTAACTGCACCTGCCTTTGGCTGCATGACAGGAGGGCCAACCACCTGTTGGGCCCACCTGTCATAGACGCAAAGGCAGGAGTAGTAAGTAGAAGCTTTCGCTACACGCTATCCCTTCCGCACGAGGTGGACAGACATGCAGCAGTGGATTCGATACTGTAGAAGTAGGAGTAACATCATTGTTCATCTTCTCGAAGATACGAAGAGCCAAGCGCAACCCGAACGTGGCAGTTGCGAACGCTCGCGTGGTGCGGTGCCTTGGAGCACGCATATACTAGCCAGGCTCTTGCATGAGACAAAATCTCAAATCTCAAATCTCATGAACCAAGGCATTTTGCGATTGGAGGAATGTATCTCGTACTTTACAAAACTATACTAATTAAACTCATGCATTAATGCATAGCTCTCTCGTTTTCCTCTCCGCCTTGGTCAAGGTGCACAATATTGAGCACTCCTATATGACTAGCTGCTCTATCTACATGCAGGACATTTCAAAGCATCCGAGCCCGCGTGCCATCCAGCAAATCACAGTGAGGTGCTACAGTCGAGACTCACCTGTCACCACGGTGTGGTTGTTATGACCCGTCATATCACAAAATCCACACCTTTACCAGCAGTGGTAAGGTGGCCTCCAAGTTGGACTGGACGAAGCAACCATCATTTCACTGGAACGCTCGTTCAAGCCCTTTCTTCCCTTTCTTGAAGAAAACCTCACTCCAGGCTACTCACTTCTGCCATTTTTCTTCTGTACCGACGAAGGAAGGGTGGGCGAATCAGTTATGCTGCTATATTTTCATTCCAAGAATCTTCTTTTTGCGAAGCACCGACCGATTCTCACATCCTATTCTTTTCCCGTTTTCATTGCGATTATGGTTTCCTTTCGATTGCTTTTTGTTTGTCAGTTCATTGATGGATCCTGGAGCACTAGGCAAAGAGTTGCCGGCGGACAACCCACTGGAGACAGCGATCTCCAGGAAGCAAGCACCGACCAACGAGTTGACCATGTTGGCGGGCCAACCCATGGAGACGAAGAACTCCAAGAAACAAGCACTGGCCAAAGAGTTGAGGACGTTGGCGGACGAACTCCCAAAAGAAAGTTGGAAGAACACCAAGGGCCCCACCGTGCCTACCCTAGGAACTCTGATTGCCACCTATGTGAGGCTCAAGACTGAGTTTGAGGAGATAGTTGCTGTTGAGAAGCAGTATTCCCCTGGCAAGGTGATGGCCCCCATCGAGGACGAGGAGATGGCCCCCGGAGGGATGAGATCCCCCGGTGAGCTGCACAAGGTAAAAAATAATGGCTTATTACCATAGTTGTGGTTTTTGATTATTTGCAATGTGCTTGCTAATATGTTAGGGTTGTGCAGGTGCCGGTGGACGTCCTTGATGATTCCGATGTCGTGGCACGTCCTGTTGGCATCGCCCCAGAGATCGATTCCGATGCCGCTGTCCATCCTGTGGACATCGCCCCAGAGATCGATTCCGATGTCGCGGTCAGTCCTGTGGACATTGCCCCATAAATTGATTCCCATGCCGCTGTCTGTGCTGTGGTAATTGCCCGAGAGATCGATGACAAGAAACAGTTGGTAGCACTAATCCTTCAGGGTAGTTTGCATTGCCCTATGTTTGATTACCAGAACGATGCATGTTATCAAACCATCTTAGGGCTAGTGCACTGTCTTGTGTGGGCGGATCTTGCTACTTTTGTTTGATAGTGAATCATGCGATGAATCATGCGAACCCTCTCCGAGTTATGGAAACAGATGTATCCTCACCAGCTTTTGATGAAATATATGGCATGCTTAGATGTAAGTTTGAACTGTTTATCATATCAGCGGGGCTTGTTTGATGATTCTTGGTGTTAGTAGGCTAGCTATTGTGCGAGCTATAGTACTTGCAAAACACTCACCGAAGAGAAACGTTGGGGCAGATGAGCTCGTGGTACGCTTATACTTATCCCTCGTCGATCGACCAATAGCCCTAGCTCCTAAAATTGTAGGCTTAGCGATCGATCAGACAATAGTCGACACGCGGATATATTCAGGCCTCATTTGGTTCATAGAGTAGGAAAATCATAGCAAAAGTACAGAGAACGTGAAACACAAAATCATAGCAGTGCAGAGACGTACTCCCTCCGTTCCAAAATAGATGACCTAGGCGGGCTAGTTTGGCCTAGTGGGTTTCAGTGATATGACGTGGTACAGTGCCGTCCAGTCTTCGCGTGTGGTAGCAGTATTGCGGGTACAGTAAGTTTTCTTGAAGAAGCGTAATTCAACGAAGTCATGATGGTTCCTTCATCCGAACAACTTACAGTGGGAAAGGTTGGGCCCGCGATACGACTGGGGTAGACCAGGATAATTTTGTGCATGGCAGGTGGACCAGGATGGTCGACGTCCCACATGTCGGCGAATGAAAGTATTCTTTCCGATATAGAGGACAAGCAACAAGTATGCATTGTTTATTTTTTATGAAAGCTATTGTCTCCACTGTTACGACGGAGGAGTGTGAAACAAGGCAGCCCAGTGAACTTGGCATGTGCACCACTCCCTCCTTCCTCATGTAATGCCCAGGTTACAACTTTTTCTCACTTTCTCTCTATCTATTTCCTCTCAAATGTTTTTTACCTTTCTTTTTTAAGACACAATTGTTTTATGCCTTTTTTAGAATTATTTTTTTATACCTAGGAGCACGTGTAGAGACGGACTCTTGCAGAGCCCACTCCTTGACGTGGTCAATGCCTCTCTCTCCTCCACATAAGGAGTACTACTTGCTATGCATGCATGCGGCGGGCAGCTGGCGTCTTGAGGGGCCAGGGCGGTGAGAGTGGGCTCCAGAAGCGGTCCGGACTCCAGCATGGCCCACCTCACATTATCACCATATATTTCTTGGAGTCCGTGCGCGACGGGTGGGCGATCTCTTCTCCCTCCCCCGTTTCTCTCTTCTCAGCTGACGCTGGTCGAGCGATTAGATTTCGGCTATCGATAGTTTATTCAATTACGGTCCCACATGTTAGTGAAATAGCAAGACAACGCGTGTCCCCTCTGGTGAGTGGCGTGCGAGCCGAACTGTCGGGGGTGCGACGCGTACGAGTCGTAAGTGTGACGCCTTTTCCTTTAGAACTTGTGAAGCGTAACATTTTCATGCGATCGATCGATAGAAATCCAGAACAAAATGACGAGGGTGGTGCTTTCCCGCTCGTTAGGCGGGCTAGTTCGAGTGATATGACGTGCTACAATGCCGTCCACTTGCTCCATTTTATGTAAGCAAGAGTTTACACTCTTACGCGGGAGGAGTGCGAAACACCGCGGATCTGATTTTGATCAAGGGATAACTGTTCCCTGCCAAATAATGGAGGACTGTTAGCGATTATAGCAAGATAGTTAGGGCATCTCCAGCGCTGGCCCACAAATTTACACCGGCATTTGTCCGAGGACACTGATGGATGCCATCCGATGCTGCCCGCATACCTTTCGACAACTATATGAACTAACCGGATGAAATTCATGCAAACAAAGCAAATTTCAAATTCACCGGATGAAATTCATTACATTTCAAAAACTTTTCCTACAAACTGGACGAAATTCATTCCATATTTCGCATAAACCATACTAAAACCTACTGTAAACCTAATCTAAATGATCGCCGGCGCCCGACCACCACGTCCGGCAATGAACCCGAGAAAGCCGGCCATTCCCTTTGCCTCCTCCATATTCGCTTCGATAACCTCCTCCTCCGGAGCACAAGGTTCTGAAGATATCCGCCTCTACGTCGCCGTCAAGTGGCTAATCGGCCGCCGATGTTTACCCCACCAAGCTTGGCGTCGACTGAGTGGAGTAGCAGTGTCCTTCCCCGGACCAGAGCAGCGGCGACCTACCGTGTACTACTCTTCCTCGCTGCCGGCTGCGCCCGCGCACGCGCGCCGGCTTCGTGGTCGTGGCGGTGGAGGGCGGCCGGGGGGGTGCCGGCGATCTCCTTCGTTTGCTCCTGCGACAGTACGTCAAAGAGAGCTTTGGAGCGCGCCCCGAGCGGAGCCGCCGATGTCCCTCGTCTGCTCCTGCGACAGTACATCCAAGAGAGCTTCGGAGCGCCGGGAGGCCATGGTTGGAGTGGTGCCGACAGAAGGAAGGGACCGGAGGAGAATAAGTGTGGGTCTTTGGCTATGGCTGAGAGCTGGGGCTCAAGTTAATATAGCGGGCGAATGGGAATGAGCCGCGGTAGATGGATGGACAACTGGCGCCGGAGTAGGTTCGTCGGGCATGAATGTGGATGCTGCTTCAGTGACTTAACTGCAGATGCGTTGGGTTACTGACATGTGGGCCCAACGGGCATTTGGCCCGCATGTCAGTGACACACCAATTGCACCTGCAGTTAAGTCCGGTGAATGCGGCATTGATATTCTGGAGAGATGGTGACCGTTTAAGGCGGGAAGCGCGCGGTAGCGATGGAAGGGGTTTCGGTGTGCAGTGGCACTAAGATCGGTCGCTCACGATAGTACATACTCCGTACCATACTACCATAGTACCCTCTCTAGCTAGGCTGTTTTATAGATTGTCGTTGTGATGGACGATATACATGAGCAAGGTGGTCCGAGTATGACCGTTGGTGTTGAGCCAGGTGAATACATGCTCGGCGTTCGCGTAGGCCTCCATCAAATGTCTAAACAGTAATGTCAGGCACCGCCGGGGCGCGCAGATGATGGGCTTGCCGTTTGCGTTGCGCCATGAGAAGGACTTTGATTTAGAGGGCGACGTGCATACATTAGCATGCTTTGACAACGTGAGTGTGAGTGTCTGACGCGAAGTATTTCATTTTCATTTGGCTGACGAGGGTGCGTTGCAGCGACGAGTCCGTGGTTTGATTCCCCACATACGCATAATTTTTGTTTTTACAGTATTTCTTTCTGCATTGACAGGTAGGACCACGTAGATAGATAAAGAACACGAGCTGATGAGGCACATGCGGATTGTTTGACTGGTCAACCAGACAAATACGGAGCTATACGCTGAGCCAGTGACCGTATAATCACCATATCTCGTATACAATGATCAAAGTGAGCTATCAAGACAAGTTTGATGACCGCCAATGCATTTGCTCAGTAATAAATGACCAGGATTGAAGGGGAATCCAAATTTGTTTCGTCTTATGTCCTTGAGCTCTTGACAAACCAATGCACTATACGGTTGTCCGGCCACTCCACCCCAGAGCTCTCATGAAGCGTCGTTCATGCCACCGCGCCGCACACTAACCGGTAAGGCAGCGATGGCATCCCGCCGCGCCGAGTTCCTCGCCGCCCACGACCGCACACAAATGGTAGGAAAGCGATGGCATCCCGCCGTGCCGAGTTCATCGATGCTCGCGACCTCACAACTATGTGGGAGGAATTTGAACATGCAAAGGCCGAATGGGCGGTAGAGCAAGAGGCGGCCAAAGCCGCATAGAGGGAGCGGAAAAGTAAGAAAGCACTCAAGAAAAGAGAGGCCCGCCGCCGCAAGAAAGAAAAGGACGCACGCGCTGCTGCAGAGAGGTCGGCGGAGATCCAAGCACGGTGGGGTGTCGCCGAGAAAGCCGGGAAGCAGAACGACGGTGTTTGGCCAGCATGTGAGAAGTAGTAGTACTAGTAGTTAGTGTGTGTGTCTGTGTCTGAGTACGAGCATGTACCAGTACTACTAGTTACTACTGTAGTTTTTAGAGCAAATTATCAGTACATTAGCCTAGACTAAATGGAAAAATTCCTATCCTATGCATCAAATGGCATCTCTTTCTCTATAGGAAATTGAGATGCATGTCATCTCACTTCCTATGATTCATATTCCTATAAAATTCCTATCCTATGAACGAAAGGAGGCCTCTGTTGGAGTAACTACTGTAGCTAGCAGTACTGCTGGTACAGTAGTTTTCTTCAAGAAGCGGAATTCAACGAAGTCATGATGGTTCCTTCGTCCGAGCAACTTGAAAGTGGGAAGTGGGCCTGTGATTTGACGGCTCATTAGTCATTGTTACTGCGGTGCAACGACCTGGTTGACTCTCCCTTGGAGTTCTGCGTGCATGGCAAGTGGACCAGGATGGTCGACGTCCCACATGTTGGTGATAGGAAGTATTCTTTCCGATATCGAGGAGCAAGGAAACCGCATGGTATAGTATCACTGTTGATTGGTTCGCAAAAAAAAAGTAGCACTGCTGATTTATAATTATTTTTTATTTCTGATGAATGCTAGTGTTTCAACTCTTACGACGAAGTGTGCCAAACATGGCACGTGTTGGATGTCCCAAACGTCAGCGAAAGGAGTGGGACATGAACAACGTGGTAGAGCCCAGCGTAAAAAAACAGCGTGGTAGAGCGTCTCCACTTCTTCCACTTCTGGGGCGGAGACCACACGTGGAAGTACTTTTTTTTGAGCATCAGTACAGACACAGGCGCTCATATACACGCGCATACACTCACCCCACGTAGTAGTACTTAGTGGTATGAATGATACAAAGTGCGACCTGGAGAGAAAGACACGTCTAGTTGGAAGGTCTCGGGGCATACACATAAACAAATATAGAAGTTAATATGTGCCTCCAACTAATATAGTAGTAGTAGAGTACTTAGGCACGTACTCCATAACATCACCGTGCATTGCATGTACAACATTTAGTGGTAGTACGTAGTAAGAGAAAAATGCCGCCCAAGAGTTCTCTTCTCGACCTACTTTTGGGTGTTTGGTAGAGTGTACGGAGGGTGCATGAGTCCACACTAGCTTAGCACAAATACACTAGAAGCATGCATGAAGAGAGCATGCATGAAGACGGGTGTTGACTTGAGCATGCATGAGGGAACAACTATGCTGAGACGAGAACGCAACCAAACACACCCTATATGCCACACATGTTCATACCATTTGTGCCTTTCTACTTCACTTACTGCGCTACATTACTCAGGTTCGTACGTCCACTCCTGGGTACATGTCCGTCTCGTAGGTCCAGTCCCACGTGTTCTTCATATATATGGAATGATCCTTGCATAACACATGCACCTTGATGCTAGATGTCTTGCATGTTTGCAAAAGGATGAACAAAGCTCACGTAAAAAAATACTAGAGTGGAAGAACATAGGTTCCCGACGACCGAGAAGGAGCGAACCTCATGGTGGAGCGTCTGCACTCATAATATTTAATATTATTCAGCAATATAAAATTAACCAATCATCTCCACAGTGGACTGGAAGAGTACGAAACACGGCAGCCCAGTGTAGTTACATCATACTAGTACATGGCTAACCCATGCTATCACCATATTTCTTGGCTTCCGTGCGACACCTATCTCTAGTAATCCAGCAGCATGTATCACTTCTCCCTCCTCTTCTCTATCAAAGTGCGGTGGGCTGGCGTTTTTGCTGTCTATTGAGGTCGGTTAACTCATCACATGTTAGCGACATGCCAAGAGCATTCTAAAAAAATTCCTTTCACGTTCCGTTTTCAAAAAGGAAAAAATCCTTTCACGTACGAATTTGCATGTATGCTTTGAGCAACTTGCATGTCCTATACTGCTCCTGTTTGATACTCTAACTTAGCTAGAGGTTAGACTAACTCATGACTAACCTTGAACTAACTGTAGCCAAAGAGGTGTTTGGGTGACAGGGTTAGATTGACAACAAATGCACTTGATGGAGAGAGAAAAGTGATTTTTCAGTGGTCCCAATGAGAACTATCTCCAGTTAGCACCTCTTGGGTGGGATAGTTTTTTTTGGTGGGTTCAGTGCAACTTGCTCCAATTTAAACCCTCATGCTTGGATACTTTAGGGCTATTTGAGCCCCAACTAGCTCAAACTAACTCTAACCCATGGATCCAAACAGGGCCTATGGCCAGTCTCGACGCGGAGTAGTCGCGTGCACCGAGGAAGCGGCGCTCTCTCGGCCGTCGCGCCACTTCAAAGCCGGCGCCAGTGAGAGGTCGCCTCCGCTTTGGTCGGGCATTAATGCGGCACTGACGCTCCAGGGTGACGCTGACCATTTCACGCGGGAAGCGCGCGCTGGCAAGGGAGTATAGGTTTTGAACCGTTTCAGGTGTTGTACTGGTAGTTTGCAAAACTACTCAATTATTGCACTCAGTTTCCTAAGAAATTGTGGTAAAAACGTTACTCCACAGCCCGCTTCCCTTCTCCTTCCTCTTCCACCGCCCGCGCACGTCTACGGGAAGCGACCGGTCAACTCTTATATAGGAGTGCTAGCACACAAAGATGCATGCATGACCACTAAAATTTCCATATTAAAGCGCCGCTCCGCCGGGAGTATGGCGTATGTTGTTACCTTCGGCCGGCCCATGGCTACCGGGTGACGGCGACAAGAGAAGAGGCGGCGGGAGGGTAATGAATGCAGCTACTATTTGGGTTCGCCTTCCAGCTTAAATAAATGCGCAGCATCACATGTACCCGCGAGTGCACAAATTGTAACATACGTGTCTGCTTAAGTGGGCGTCACGTAACTGGTATGTGTGTGAGAGAGATTCTGAGAGGCAGAGTGCGTGTGTGCGACTCTACTCTTCGGACATGTACTCAACCTTTTGCATCGGGATATAAGTATAATTGTATTTACTTTAGCTAGTGATTTACATGGCCATGTTAACGTGGTTGTGTCAAAAAAATGTCACTTCCTGCTCATGATTTGCGTTATATAATTACAAGCAAGATTCTCGTGCATTGCACGGAACATCAATATCATTTTTTTACAAAACACCTATTGTGATTGACTCATGCAGGAGTAATCCCATGTGTAAAAACTAATGATATTTCGAGAATTTTATCGGAAAACTGGTATCTCAAGAATGTCATCGAAAAAATGAAAGACGAGAGATAAGGCGAGGAGGAGTGGAGCATGGTGGTGTCTGGTGGTCGGAATGGGCGGAGGCATGGAGATGGACGGCGCCGGCAGGCGGCAGCGGCCACCATGCATGCTAGATTGTTCCAGAGACTTATTCCTTTTTAATTGCTGAGCAATGAGGTCGCGGGAGATAATGATGTGGAGAGAGGTGCTGGTATCTTTTGTAAAATTATCATAGTTTGCTTTCTATCCGTCAGATATAGATCATACGGTCTATATTACAAGATGGCAGGCACACCATCATCGCCAACTCGTTTTTTATAAGGGTACAGATGATAAGTTTGCTGACTACTAAAGTAAAGTGGAATTTGTCCATGTTATGCAAGTAAATAAAGGTGATTGTTTATCATACGCTAAGGTTGGATGAAAGGTGGTAGGAACAAATGCTCCGCCTAGAGCATGTGTGTGTGAGATGGAGTCTTAGTGTGTGTGTGGGGTGTGTGTGTGTGTGTGTGAGAGAGAGAGAGAGAGAGATGGAGTCTTAGTTTGTGTGTGTGTGTGTGAGACAGAGAGAGAGATGGAGTCTTAGTGTGTGGGGGGGTGCGTGCGTGCGTGCGTGTGTGTGTGTGTGTGAGAGAGAGAGATATGGAGTCTTAGTGCGTGTGCGTGGGGGTGGTGCGTGCGCGCGCGTGCCCGTGTGTGTGTCACGGGGTCCTCTGTGGCGGATGTAATTTAAGTGTGCATGGCTTCATCATAGAGAGGTGATGTGTATGGCAGAGGCCACCAACGATGGGGTGCGAGAGAGAAAATGCCCGTAGAGAGGGAAGAGAAGGTGTGTGTGCGTGAGAGGAGTCGACATCGATAGAACGTGTTTGTTCGAGAGACACCAAGGAAGACTACTATATATCGATGGTGCATGTAGGCTGGAATTAAACAAAGGGATGGTCTTATTGGTTTTGGGGATATAGGGGAAGAGTGAGAGACGAGGGGGAGGGGTAGCTAGAAGGAGATTGTTAACTGTGAGTGTGTGTTTTACCCATCCAGGCGGAAGTTATGTGCACAAAAGAGGAGAACAATTCGACGTGGCATTAGAATTGAGGGTAATTAACTACGTATGGAGACATAGAGACCTTGAACGTGCATGTGTGAGAGGTATACATGTATACGTGGGATGTGTGTGTGTGCGCACGTGCATGATCGAGATAAAAGAAAGAAGACATAAGTCATAAGATCGACGACATGGGAGAGACGGATTGGTATGACAATATGCATGCATGTGAGAATGCAGGGAAGAAGGCCCGACAATTGAGCATGTGTTTTTGTCTTTAAGAGATAGTGGCGTGGGCTGGAGCATGCATCTATGGCGAGCAGAGGGAGTGAGGCGCAACGATTGTGCAAAAGAGATCAACCTATAAATGCATATGTATGGAGAGACATATATAGTGTGGGTGATAGGAAGCAAGACTCCGTGCGAGAAAGAAATGTTGACGGAGAAACTACAGATAGATACAGAGATGGAGATGCTAGCAAGAGGGACATCCGCTAGTTCGGGTGTTGGAGATGACCGTCGGGTGGTTCAGAGGGTGAAGTTATATATGTGTGTGAGAGGGCACTTGACTTCATGCAGAGAGAAACATATGTAGTGTGCGTGATAGGAATCAAGAGTGAGGGCGAGAAAGAAGGTTGATGGATAAACAGATAAATAGAAAGATAAAGATGCTAGCAAGTGTGTGTTAGAGATAGGAGTTGAGTGGATCAAAAGGCTGAGTTGTGTGTGTGGGTGTGAGAGAGATAGAGAGAGGGTGCATGTGAGTCACATACAGACAAATATCAGAGAGAAATGAGATCCCGAGAGACGGAGTTTTGTGTCTGCGAGAGAGAAAGATATTTCACAACAAGAGTGATAGCTAGAGAGACATATGAGGGAACGCAAGATATCTCTAGGGAGAGAGAGTGTGTGTGTGAGCGACATACAAGAGAACAATGGAGAAATATGAGACCCTGGGAGACAGAGTTTGTGTTTGTGTGTGAGAAAGATATATTTAAGAGGAAGAGTCGTAGGTTCTCATATCTAAGGAGCGAAGACATCTCTGTATGAGGGTTGTGCGTGTGGCACACATGGGAATAGTAGAGAGAAATGAGACCCCGGGAGACAAAGTTTTGTGTTTGTGTGAGAGAAAGAGATTCCACATGGAGAATCATAGTTAGAGACACATAGCAGGGAGCGAGATATACTTAGAGAGAGATAGAGTGATGAAGGTCGAGGGAGAGAGTACCGTCAGTGTGTTACGAAGATAAAAGATCATTGTTGACATACAGGTAGCACGAGAGATACCTCAGAGACGATGAACGCGTATAGGTCCAGAGAGATAGTCCTATATAAGAATGAGTGATAGCTATATGAGACAAATATCTGGATTAAAGGTGATTCAAATATTTAAACTGGAGATCACGACATCGATAATATCATAAGGCAAATTGGTGTATCAAATATGCATATTCATTTGAATTTGGGTACACGTGTAATGTTATATAGTTTATCAATATTGGTGATCCATAGATTCTTTAATTACAAACAATGCATGGTTTATATGCAATTAATGTCTAAATGGGATTACACTATATGTTGCATGTGTGAAACACATTACACATGTTTGAGAAGTAAAAAAACCCGCATGAAACACACATTAATTGGAGACAGTTAGCAAGGAATGCATACATTGGATTTCAACATAAAGTGGTTTCAAATATTTGAAAATCCAAATTGATGGATACAACCTTATGAATCTGAGATCATGCCATTTGTAAACCTTATTTATGTATAAATGGTGTTGTCTTTTGAAAGTATATATAAAAAAATGATGTATATAGAATGTAATACCAATTGAAAATGGATCCTGCCCAAAAAAAATAGAATACAAACGGGATTCGAATTGAGTTGGCACGGTAAACGTCCACTCTGCAAAATTTGAACGAAGCGGGGAAAGTCGCAGTAACCGCCCGAAACCAAAATCTGCGAGATGGAAATTACTACTGCCTATCCCTGCCACGCAAAGCCTATTTGCTGGATTTATATAGGTTTCGATATGGGTAGGTTTGTAATTTCACCCAAACGTGACGTAACCGCCTCTCACATGAATTCATAAACGGTGGGCGCCAAAACACAGTGTGTCCTCGGCCGAAATCGACTCCCTCCCCGATTCATATTCATACACGATGGGCGCCAAAAACAAACTCTCGTCGGCAAATATTCGGTGTATGCGAGATTACCGTCCTATCCCCAACTGACTAATGTCCCTGTGATGTAGTAGAAATTTGAAACGGGTGCTAAGTTAGTAAATTTCCTCGCATTTGAGACAAGCGCGCCCTGAATACATGGTTCCCCCTTCCTCTCTACCTCCCTTTTCCCCATTCGTACTCCGTGGGCGCCAAAACACCCTCTCCACCCCACCCTCCTCCGTCCACCGCCGTCCGCCACCCCATCCACCGCCGTCCTCCTCCACCATGCCGGAGCTGATAGCCCGACGCCGCCGTCCAATACAAGATATCGACCTCTCTCATCCACGCCTTCGGGCCGGGATCCTTGCATCCCGTCCTCTCGCTTCATCCCCGCCGCCATCCACCTTGTCGGCGCCGCTCCTACGACCATCTCGTCCACCGCGCCCGCCCGCCACTATCTACCCACCTAGATCTGCTTCCACGCCGCCGACAGCCATCGCTACCGCAGCACCGTCAAATTCTCAGCAGATGCATACACGGCGCCGCATCAGAGGCGGTACTCTTTCGTATCTGCTCAACTTATTTATCGCAGCAATAAAATAGATCACCACTGCTTTACTATAATTTCTTGTCTTGGTTGCAAAGTTTCCTTTGTCCCGTTTGCACCTTCAGATCCGCCATGGCACGCTCAACACTATACTCCCAATGCTTATGGTTTTCCCCTTTTATATTCCACACTAGTTAAATCACAGTAGACTAAATTTCAAAATTGGGTCAGTCGATTTTTCAGAGCTCGCTGGAGTTCGCCGGTGCGATCGAAGGGGCTCGGGTGGTTGTGGGGCCTCGTCGAAGGAAGAAAACTCGACACAGGTGGGGGTTGGGGCGGGGGTGGGGGTGGGGGTGGCGGAGGAACACAGGCGGTGGGGGCCGGTGGTCCGGCCGACGGCCCGTGCGGTGTTCTGTATGGGAAGAATCAGAGACGAGGAAGAAGAAGGGTTAGGAGATGTAGGATCTTCATCCAACCGCCTGAAATGGTCGAGAGACAGCTGAGAGTTGCATTCTTAATGCGCTCTGGTTCATCATGTGTGGGCACTGCGCAACCAACATTTTATTATCCAAAATCTGCTTGCTCTTCTTTACCATGTTCCTCCTCCGTTCTTCTTTAATATGTACTCTCTCCGTTCCTAAATACAAGTCTTTGTATAGATTCCACAATGGACTACATATGGAGCAAAATGAGTGAATCTACACTCTAAAATGTATCTGGATACATCTGTATGTGATCCATAGTGGAAATCTCTACCAAGACTTATATTTTGGAACGGAGGGAGTATGATAGTAGTACAGTATGTTCCTTGTACTGAAGATGAGCAGGGACATTTGCAGTGTAGAGGTCTATACAGTCGGTTGTGATGGACAC
Organism: Triticum dicoccoides; assembly: GCF_002162155.2. NCBI lineage: Eukaryota > Viridiplantae > Streptophyta > Magnoliopsida > Poales > Poaceae > Triticum > Triticum dicoccoides. The sequence continues at coordinate 547,660,718 of NC_041391.1, forward strand.
TTTGAGCCTCTTTGATTCGTAGGATCTTGTAAACATAGGAATAGGATTTGTAGTGGTCTGCCCACTTGAATCCTATAAGAATAGCAAGGAAATGCGGGGAGCTGTGTCGCCTTTGACAGTTACACTGACATTAACAGTACCGCACCTTCACTTGAAGAGAGCTGGTATCCGAAGCCTTTCTAGCCGTACCGGCAATACTAGCACATATATTCCAGCAAGTTCCACTTTGCTGATTTTACTCTGATGCTTACGGTTTTCCCCGTTATATCTACACTATGATCTGTAGCTGCTTTGTGTTGCACTAGCAGCAATGCACTCTTGAAGCTAAACAGTGCAATGACTTACAAAATTGTCACCAAGGCATTGAGTGCCATTCTGGATGCAATGAAACTCATACGCTCCCCACCTGTTGATTCTTGTTCAGAATATGATCCTAATGACTCTTGTTGAAAATTGCCACATATAGAGAGACAACATGGAATTGCATTTCTTTGGGCGTTGTGATTCATCATGAGTGGGCAACCAACATTGTATGCAATGAAGCGGAACCTCAAGAATATGCTTCCTCTTCTGTTCTTTAACATGTTCCTCTTTGTTTATTCTGTATTTAGTATGTACAGTATGTTCCTTGTCAGGAAGGGGCGCAGGGACATCTGCAGTCAACAGCTGATAGAGCTGGCATGTATGTGATCGATAGGCTTTCAATTACTAGCGGCAATACAACATCGTATTTTCAAGCCAGTTCCACTTTCCCGATTTATATATCGTGGTTATGGTGTACCCCTGTTATGTACACTATGATCTGCCTAGTTGTTGTGTGCTCTTGTTATCATGGTTTGGCAATAAACTCTCTATACAGTATATTATGAACCTATCATCTGCCAGCTATCCTTACTTCTGGAGCCTATTTTTTTGTGTAATAAATGCACGCACCATATTACAACACACATGAGCTCTCTCATCAGAATCCAGTGATAGCACACAAGTGTTTATAGGGGCGCCCCTATATTAGAATATCATCTGCATTACAAAGATAATCTCACAACTATTTATGTTTTCATGGTTCCCAGATATTATACGCAATTACATTTAATATCAGAATCCGCGCATCAGAAGAATATTGTGGAACACTGCAATGAGTTACAAAATTGGCACCAAGGCATTGAGTGCCATTCTGGAAGCAATGAAACTCGTACGCTCGCCACCTGTTGATTCTTGTTCAGAATATCATCCTAATGACTATTCTAACCTCGAGGAGTCAAAGGCAGATGGCCTGTCCTGTTCACCCATCAAGGTGCCTGTTCTAATTTGGCAAGGTTTTATTGATTGCGCGTATCTTGCATATGTTGTCTTGCATTTCTTCTACTTTGTTGCACCGCCATCTGCTTAGTTTACTCATCATATAACTCGAGATGCCATGCCCATCCATTATCAATACATATTCCATCTGTCATCATACCATGTTTTTCCACTCAAATGTTGTTCTTGTGCATCAGACATCAAAAAGGAAGAGGGTGATTGCCGAACCTGAAGGAGCACCAGCAAAGTCCTTGAAAAACGTGGTGGTGCCGGAGAAATCAGACAGCGCCCCACTTATATTGGCTGTACAACCAGTGACACAAAACATAGGATCGACTCCAGCAGACTGTACCCATACTTCACTGGCCACACCACTAGCCCCACCACACAGGACCTGCACTCCAGCAAAAGGTATACCGATTTCATTTGCCATAGCACCAGCCGTACCACAGAAAAATCCTACTCCAGCAAAAAGTACAGCAAGTCCACCGACTGAAGACCTATCCCAACTGCAGAGGCGGCCAATTCCTGCAGATTGGAACCCCATTCCATTTATCCCCAGTTTAAAAAACAATGATTTCAATGTTGTTAGGGACTACGTGCATATATTCCCATCATGGGAAGATTATAGTGAAGACAAACACTATTTTCACATCTTCCTGTCCAACTTACGTGTAAGTGCTATTCTTCATGGTTATTATTTTCCTGTTTTCTGCTGATCGAACACATCAATGATTCACATTACATTGTTGTAACTAGGCGAGGTTCAGTCTGGATAGTCATGACGAGCAAAGCTTGCTTGTGCTTTTCAAGGAAGCATTGCAGCAGTATCGGTGTTACCTGAGGAAATCACACTTTGATGGCAAGTCTATAAACGAATTTCGGTGAAGTCTCCTGTGCTAAATTTAGAAGACATTGAATGGAAAAACCTTGTTATTAACTGATCTCGTTCCCAAGATGAGGTACTATCTATGAAATCACATGACAATTTGAACTTCTACTTTTCCGCATGTGCCTTACGGATCTTTTTTGCAGGAAATCTACTCGAAGAAGAATTCCGGTTTGAAAAGAATGACAGGATATCGCAAATATGCTGCCCGCTGCTTTGCTCTTGTTAGTACATGTTGTCCTGTATCACTGTACTTGCATACATACCTGGTTGATTATGTCACAGCAGTATGCATGATAGCTTGCTTATCAATTGTTCGCTTCAAATTATCTGATCTGTATGAATGGTTACATTAGTGTAGAATATATCCAATGTCAATGAATTTTTTAGCTCTGCATTGTTCTTGTAAGTACATGATATCCTTTATCAGTGTACTTATATTGACAGGTAGTTGTTCATGTACCATCACTCTGCAGCTTATTTTCCTTTGCCCTCCATTTTCTACACATCAGATCTATATTTACTCTTACCATAAGGTTGGTACTGAAGAAATTTAGCTATGCATTGCTCTTGGTTGTGCCTTTTGCCTGTATCACTGCACATACATTTATAGCTACTTGGTTATGTAGCATCACTCTTCATCTTATCTTAAATATTCTCCATTTTTTCGTATATTATCACATCTATATTTACTCTTAAAAAAATGTAGAATAAAGGCAATGCTGATGAAGAAGATTCTGTGGTAAACTTCTTGAATTTCCCCCCATCAGCATGGACAAGGGCTTTATAGAGCCTGTCTTCACCAGTCATGTAAGTTTGTCCTTCTCAAGCCTTCAAACTTTGTTGTGTATATTTGGTTAGGCATGGCTGCAACAGCTATTTATTTTTGGTGTTTGCATCAAATTGCATGTTTAAAGTTTATTATGTAGTTCATAAACAAAAGTTTGTCCTTCTCAATTTAAGTTTTCAGTTGTACAACCAAGTTCCTTCTTCATACCATGTAAATTAAACTATACAGAGCAAGTGATCTTCTTTTGCACTGCATATATGCTTCTGCTCTCAATCCGTAATCCAGTGGTGTGGTGAACCTACCCACTACAGCACAATGTCTTATTCTGCAATGTCTTAACTATGAACAATGTCATATCATTCTACTACTATTTAAACCGTCTCTTTATTTGCCAATCTGAAATGGGATAAATTGACAACACACTAACCATTGATACTTATGAGTTCTTCATCTGTAATCCAGTGGTGTCGTGAAGCTGCCAACTCCTTCACAATGTCATTTCCTGCCATTCTTGACCTGAACAATACCATATTGTGTTAATGCAATTTTAAATTGTGTCACTTTATTTGTCACTAAGAAATGTGATGAATTGTCAGCACTGATACTTTTATGTGCAAAACCTATCATCTGTCTGCTTGTTTATCTTTCAGAGTGAGGAAGATATAAGTGTTGAACAAGCGCAGTCTCATCATCTTGCTCAGCTGCTTGCGCTGCAGCTCCCCAGCAGGGCTAACCTTTCTTGAACTCTATTGAAGTGTTGTCGGTTTTGTATATTATTTTGTCGGCGTGTTTATTTGCACTGGTGGCGATCTTTGATGCCCAGTGTATGTAATCTGCTGTCTGCTTGTGCTTTATTATCATAGTGGCGAACTTTGATGCCCAGTGGATGTAATATGCCGTAATTTCTTTATTGTATAGTCTAGGTTATTTCTTATTCACGATGCTGCAATTATTTTACTGTATATATATCCTGTCTTCGCAGTAAACCGGCCAAACCGTAAAATTATGGTACATAATCGAGCCATCATGCAATCACGATGTATGATCCGCATCATGGGCCCCGTCAAACTGGCCCACTAGTAGATTTGGGCCTTTAATAGGACGAGTAACCCCCGGACCTCTTTTCGCAAGAAAACTCAATGGGATTTTAGGAGGCTGAGAAGTAGGTTTGGCCTGAAACGTGTCGAATAGCTCACGGGGCGGCAACAGCCCGAAATGGACCCCGGCCCATGATTGTGTGAATCAAATCACGGGCTTTTAACATGCCAAAGTTGTCTCAGTCCTTGTTTGGCCCAATCAGATATCGGTTGCGAGCAGGCCGGATGCAAACCGGGCCGTAGTTAGGCCCAACTATATGACGGGCTTTTAACAGGCCGAAATTAATATAGGGCTGAAATGTTAAACTGGCCCTTAACAGGCCGAAACTAATGTCAGGCCGAATTACTAAATGGGCCTTTAGCAAGTGGGCCCAAAATCATAGCGTCCAGTTAACGGGTCGAATCTGATATGGGCCATAATTGAGCCCAAAGCCTCTTAAAGGGCCGGACCTGATCTGGGCCGTGAATTGGCCCAGAACGTGGGACGCTTTTCACAGGCCGGATCTCATATGGGCCATTATTAGGCCCGGAACGTGGCAGACCATTAATGGACCGGATCAAAGATGGGCCGGCATTTGGCCCAAAACATTGCAGCCAGTTAATGGGTCGGCCTACTAGGGTCCTCAAAATCTTGTGGGCCTATAGCTGGGCCAGCCCATTAATGTCGGTGAAATCTCGTGGGCCTTTAGCTGGGCCGGCCCATTATGATCCGCAAGAATTTTGTGGACCTTTACCTGGGCCGGCCCATTATGGCACACAAAAATCTTGTGGGCCTTTACCTGGGCCGACCCATTATGGCCCGCAAAATCTTGTGGGCCTTTAGCTGGGCCAGCCCATTATGGTCCGCAAAATCTCGTGGGCCTTTAGCTGGGCCGGCCCATTATGGTCCGCAAAATCTTGTGGGCCGTTAGTCGGGACGGCCCATTTAAACTTGATGGGTCGTGCCACGTGTTGACGTATCATAGGTGCCTTCTGTCCAATGAGTGGATGACATCTGTCCCAACGATGAGCCGACACGTGTTTCCTCCAACCAATGATGATTTTACACGTGGAAAATCCCTATGGGTCAGGGCTGTTAATGGGTTATCGGATCCAAAACCCGACCCGATAGCTTAACGGTGTTCCGTTACGGTGGATGCCACGTGTTGGTCACCCTTGACGAAAGCACTTCTGTGACGCGCGATTTATCGTCATGGAAGTGGACACTTCCGTGATGATAATTTTGGTAATGTCATGGAACACTTCTACGACAGCACAGGTATGACTATCTTGATTCTGTCATAAAATCGTCATGGATGTACATGCATGACAAAAAACGCGACCTACTGTGACAAGCACATATCATCACGGAAGTGTATTTTCTTTGTAGTGCAATGAAGAGAGCAAAATAATGTATAGCAGGAAAATGAATGCTCCCTATGGTAGCTTGTGCTATGTCCCTGGATTCTCCCACAGTAATACTATCAAGGAAATCTCTAAATTCAGATTTGTGAGGATCATTAATATTACCCCACTGCGGAAGTTTGCAAGCAGTTGTAAAATCCTCTAAGTCCATGGTATAAGATGTATCATAGATATCAAATAGGACACTAGGAGAATTACGCATACAGTTATATTTAAACCTCCACACAAAAGAATCAGTCAATTGATAGTACTGAGGACACTTATCTTGTAAGAAGTCCTCCAGCTCAGCATTACGCACATACGCGTCAAATTCCTCCTTGAAGCCTGCTTCGACCATAAAATCATCGGATGGCCACTCACAAGCTCGTACATCCGCGTCCCTTGGTAATTCAACATCTTGCTCATGTATAGCAATCATGGGTCCTTTCTTTATCGAGGAACCACCTTGGTACATTCTCCTAGACATAATTCTTTTTCTGAAAAATTTCTGAAATTTTTAGTAACTTCAAAATAAAAGTGAATAAAACTAAACAAGATTGGTAGCAACTACTCCTACAAGTGCCTAGAGCCTATATCATGCATTAGAATTGCTTGGGACCTCATAAATTCAACATGCAAGCTCAAGAACATGGTCACCTATGCAGCAAAAATTGCAATGAATAAAGAACTAGAACAAAAAACTAATTGGACTAATGGAGGAGTCACATACCAAGCAACAATCTCCCAGAGCAGTTTTGTGAATGGAGCTTTGAGCAAGGAGATCGAAAATCGCAACAAAATGAGCTAGAACGCGTGCTTGAGCTGGATGGGGATTTTTTGGGTAGAAGACAGAGTGTGTGGGTGCTGGCATAAGTGGAGGGGGGCCACCAGGGGCCCACGAGATAGGGGGCGCGCCCAGGGTAGGTGGTCGCACCCTCCACTCTTTGTGGCCTGGTGCTTGCCCCTCCTGCAGTGATTTCAGTGCCTAAAATCCTCAAATATTCCATAAAAATCATACTAAATTTGCAGGGCATTTGGAGCACTTTTATTTTCGAGATATTTTTTATTGCACGGGTAATTCAGAAAACAGACGGATAATACTATTTTTTTTCTTTATTTATTCTAAATAACTTAAAGTAAAAAGTGGGTACAGAAGGTTGTGCCTTCTGGTTTCATCCATCTCATGATCATCAAAATGAATCCACTAACAAGGTTGATCAAGTCTTGTTCACAAACTCATTCCAAATAACACGGAACCGGAGAAATTTCGAATAACACTAAGTTACCTCAACGGGGATATGAACATCCCCAATAATAAGAATATCATACTTTTTCTTGACAGTAGGGAGAGGAAATTCAAAACCTCCAATAATGATACTTGGAACTTTTCCAATAGAATTGATGTTATGGACTTGAGATTGTTTCCTCGGGAAGTGTACCATATGCTAATTACCATTAACATGAAAAGTGACATTTCCTTTGTTGCAATCAATAACAGCCCCTGCAGTATTCAAAAAAGGTCTACCAAGGATAATCGACATACTATCGTCTATCAAGAATGACAAAGTTCGTTAAGATAGTGACATTTGCAACCACAACAGGCACATCCTCACAAATACCGACAAGTATAACAATTGATTTATCAGCCATTTGCAAAGATATTTCAGTAGGTGTCAACTTATTCAATTCAAGTCTATGATAAAAAGAGAGAGGCATAACACTAACACCGGCTCCAAGATCACATAAAGCAGTTCTAACATAATTTCTTTTAATGGAGCATGGTATAGTTGGTACCCCCGGATCTCCAAGTTTCTTTGGTATTCCACCCTTAAAAGTATAAGTAGCAAGCATGGTGGAAATTTCAGCTTCCGATATCTTTGTTTTATTCGTGATGATATCCTTCATATACTTAGCATAAGGATTTACTTTGAGCATATCAGTTAAACGCATACGTAAGAAAATAGGTCTAATCATTTCAGCAAAGCGCTCAAAATCCTCATCATCCTTTGTCTTGGACGGTTTAGGAGGAAAGGCCATGGGTTTCTGAACCCATGGTTCTCTTTCTCTACCGTGCTTCCTAGCAACAAAATCTCTCTTATCATAACGTTGATTCTTTGATTGTGGGTTATCAAGATCAACAACGGGTTCAATCTCTACATCATTGTTTTTACTAGGTTGAGCATCAACATGAACATTATTATTAACATTATCACTAGGTTCATGTTCATCACCTGATTGTGTTTCAGCATCAGAGATAGAAATATCATTGGGATTCTCAGGTGTGTCTACAGTAGGTTCACTAGAAGCATGCAAAGTCCTGTCATTTTTCTTTTTCTTCTTTTTAGAAGGACTAGGTGCCTCTAAATTATTTCTTTGAGAATCTTGCTCGATTCTCTTAGGGTGGCCTTCAGGATACAAAGGTTCCTGAGTCATTCTACCAGTTCTAGTAGCCACTCTAACAGCAAAGTCATTTTTATTATTTAATTCATCAAGAAAATCATTTTGAGCTTTAAGTACTTGCCCAGCTTGAGTAGCAACCATAGAAGCATATTTGCTAATGAGTTTGAGTTCACCTTTAACTCTAGCTATATTATCGCTCACGCGTCCTATCTCGAAAGCATCATTCTTTAACTCTCTACCAACATAAGCATTAAAACTTTCTTGTCTAGCCATAAAGTCATCAAATTCATCTAAGCATGGGTTATGAAATTTAGTAGAGGGGATTTCAACTTTATCATATCTATAGAGAGAATTTACCTTTACTACCTGTGTTGGGTTATCAAGACAATGTGGTTCTTCAATAGGCGGTACATTAAGACCATGCATTTCTTCAATAGGTGGTAAATTCTTAACATCTTCAGCTTTTATACCTTTTTCTTTCATTGACTTCTTTGCCTCTTGCATATCTTCAGCACTGAGAAATAAAACACCTCTCTTCTTCGGAGTGGGTTTAGGAATAGGATCAGGAATTGGCTCAATTGGTTCAGGAATTGGCTCAGGAAGAGTCCAATTATTTCATTAGTCAACATATTATTCAATAGTAATTCAGCTTCGTCGACTGTTCTTTCCCTGAAAACACAACCAGCACAACTATCCAAGTAGTCCTTGGAAGCATCGGTTAGTCCATTATAAAAGATATCAAGTATTTCATTTTGCTTAAGAGGATGATCAGGCAAAGCATTAAGTAATCGGGGAAGCCTCCCCCAAGCTTGTGGGAGACTCTCTTCTTTGATTTGCACAAAATTATATATTCCCCGCAAGGCAGCTTGTTTCTTATGAGTAGGGAAATATTTAGCAGAGAAGTAATAAATCATATCCTGGGGACTACACACACAACCAGGAGCAAGAGAATTATACCAAGTCTTAGCATCACCCTTTAATGAGAACGGAAAAATCTTAAGGATATAATAATAGCGAGATTTATCATCATGAGTAAACAGGGTGGCTATATCATTCAACTTGGTAAGATGTGCCACAACAGTTTCAGATTCATGGCCATAAAAAGGATCAGATTCAACTAAAGTAATAATTTCAGGATCAACAGAGAATTCATAATCCTTATCAGTAACACAGATAGGTGAAGTAGCAAAAGCAGGGTCAGGTTTCATTCTAGCATTAAGAGACTGCTGCTTCCATTTAGCTAATAATTTCTTAAGATCATATATATCATTGCAAGCAAAGATAGCTCTAGTAGCTTCTTCATTCATAACATAACCCTCAGGAACAACAGGCAATTCATAATCATTGGGAGAATTTTCATCATCGCCATCATCATTAATAGCATCTTCAATAATTTCATCCCTCTAACCCTAGCAAGTTGTTCATCAACAAATTCACCTAATGGCAAAGTAGTATCACACACAGAAGTAGTTTCATCATAAGTATCATGCATAGCAGAAGTGGCATCATCAATAATATGCGACATATCAGAGTTTATAGCAGTAGCGGGTTTAGGTGTCGCAAGCTTACTCAAAACAGAAGGAGAATCTAGTGCAGAGCAAGATGGTAGTTCCTTACCTCCCCTCGTAGTTGAGGTAAAAATCATAGTTCTGTCGTCTTTCAAGTTCTTCATAGTGATCAACAGATATAAATCCCAAGTGACTCAGAGAATAGAGCAATGCTCCCCGGCAACGGCGCCAGAAATTAGTCTTGATAACCCACAAGTGTAGGGGATCACAACAAATTTCGAGGGTAATGTATTCAACCCAAATTTATTGATTCGACACAAGGGGAGCCAAAGAATATTCTTGAGTATTAGTAGTTGAGTTGTCAATTCAACCACACCTGGATAACTTAGTATCTGTAGCAAAGTAGTATGATAATAAAGGTAACGGTAGCAAAAGTAATATTTTTGGGTTTTGTAGTGATTGTAACAATAGCAACGGAAAAGTAAATAAGCGACGCACAAGATGTGAAAAGCTCGTAGGCAATAGATCAGTGATGGATAATTATGCCGGATGCGATTCCTCATGTAATAGCTATAACATAGGGTGACACAGAACTAGCTCTAGTTCATCAATGTAATGTAGGCATGTATTCCGTAAATAGTCATCCGTGCTTATGGAAAAGAACTTGCATGACATCTTTTGTCCTACCCTCCCGTGGCAGCGGGGTCCTAACGGAAACTAAGGGATATAAAGGCCTCCTTTTAATAGAGAACCGTTACAAAGCATTAGCACGTAGTGAATACATGAACTCCTCAAACTATGGTCATCACCGAGAAGTATCCCGATTATTGTCACTTCGGGGTTGTCGGATCATAACACATAATAGGTGACTATAGACTTGCAAGATAGGATCAAGAACACACATATATTCATGAAAACATAATAGGTTCAGATCTGAAATCATGGCACTCGGGCCCTAGTGACAAGCATTAACCATAGCAAAGTCATAGCAACATCAATCTCATAACATAGTGGATACTAGGGATCAAACGCTAACAAAACTAACTTGATTACATGGTAAATCTCATCCAACCCATCACCGTCCAGCAAGCCTATGATGGAATTACTCACGCACGGCGGTGAGCATCATGAAATTGGTGATGGAGGATGGTTGATGATGACGACAGCGATGAATCCCCCTCTCCGGAGCCCCGAACGGACTCTAGATCAGCCCTCCTGAGAGAGATTAGGGCTTGGCGGCGGCTCTGTATCGTAAAACGCGATGAAACTTTCTCTCTGATTTTTTCTCCGCGAGACGAAATATATGGAGTTGAAGTTGAGGTCGGCGGAGCCACAGGGGGCCCATGAGAAAGGGGGGCACGCCCAGGGGGAGGGCGCGCCCCCCACCCTCGTGGACAGGGTGTGGGGCCCCTGGTCTTGATTCTTTCGCCAGTATTTTTTATATTTTCCAAAAAGTGCCTCCGTGGATTTTCAGGACATTCCGAGAACTTTTGTTTTCTACACATAAAACAACATCATGGCATTTCTGCTGAAAACAGCGTCAGTCCGGGTTAGTTTCATTCAAATCATGCAAGTTAGAGTCCAAAACAAGGGCAAAAGTGTTTGGAAAAGTAGATACGTTGGAGACGTATCACCCCTCCCCCCTTGCTCCTTTATATACGGGGGCAGGGGGCACCTCTAGAGACAACAACAGATCATTTATCTCTTAGCCATGTGCAGTGCCCCCCTCCACCATAGTCCTCCTCGATAATATTGTAGCGATGCTTAGGCGAAGCCCTCTGACGGTAGAACATCATCATCGTCACCACGCCATCGTGCTAATGGAACTCTCCCTCGACACTCGACTGGATCGGAGTTCAAGGGACGTCATCGAGCTGAACGTGTGCTAGAACTCGGAGGTGCCGTGCTTTCGGTGCTTGATCGGTCGGGCCGTGAAGACGTACGACTACATCAACCGTGTTGTTCTAATGCTTCCGCTTTCGGTCTACGAGGGTATGTGGACAACACTCCCCCCTCTCGTTGCTATGCATCACCATGATCTTGCGTGTGCGTAGGAATTTTTTTGAAATTACTACGTTCCCCAACAATGGCATCAGAGCCTGGTTTTATGCGTAGATGTTATATGCACGAGTAGAAAACAAGTGAGTTGTGGGCGATACAAGTCATACTGCTTACCAGCATGTCATGCTTTTGTTCGGCGGTATTGTTGGATGAAGCGGCCCGGACTGACATTACGCGTACGCTTATGCGAGACTGGTTCTACCGACTGCTTTGCACATAGGTGGCTGGCGGGTGTCAGTTTCTCCAACTTTAGTTGAACCGAGTGTGGCTACACCCGGTCCTTGAGAAGGTTAAAACAGCACTAACTTGACAAACTATCGTTGTGGTTTTGATGCGTAGGTAAGAACGGTTCTTGCTCAGCCCGTAGCAGCCACGTAAAACTTGCAACAACAAAGTAGAGGACGTCTAACTTGTTTTTGCAGGGCATGTTGTGATGTGATATGGTCAAGATGCGATGATATATTTTATTGTATGAGATGATCATGTTTTGTAACCGAGTTATCGGCAACTGGCAGGAGCCATATGGTTGTCGCTTTATTGTATGCAATGCAATCGCCCTGTAATTGCTTTACTTTATCGGTAAGCGGTAGCGATAGTCGTAGAAGCAATAGGTGGCAAAACGACAATGATGCTACGGTGAAGATCAAGGTGTCGCACCGGTGACGATGGTGATCATGATGGCGCTTCGGAGACAGAGATCACAAGCACAAGATGATGATGGCCATATCATATCACTTATATTGATTGCATGTGATGTTTATCCTTTATGCATCTTACTTTGCTTTGAATGACGGTAGCATTATAAGATGGTCTCTCACTAAATTTCAAGGTATAAGTGTTCTCCCTGAGTATGCACCGTTGCGAAAGTTCTTCGTGCTGAGACACCACGTGACGATCGGGTGTGATAGGCTCTACGTTCAAATACAACGGGTGCAAAACAGTTTCACACGCGGAATACTCAGGTTAAACTTGACGAGCCTAGCATATACAGATATGGCCTCGGAACACTGAGACCGAAAGGCCGAGCGTGAATCATATAGTAGATATGATCAACATAGGGATGTTCAGCATTGAAAACTACTCCATCTCACATGATGATCGGACATGGTTTAGTTGATTTGGATCACGTGATCACTTAGATGATTAGTGGGATGTCTATCTAAGTGGGAGTTCTTTAGTAATATGATTAATTGAACTTAAATTTATCATGAACTTAGTACCTGATAGTATTTTGCTTGTCTATGTTTGTTGTAGATAGATGGCTCGTGTTGTTGTTCCGTTGAATTTTAATGTGTTCCTTGAGAAAGCTAAGTTCAAAGATGATGGTAGCAATTACACGGACTGGGTCCGTAACTTGAGGATTATCCTCATTGTTGCACAAAAGAATTACATCGTGGAAGCACCGCTGGGTGCCAGGCCTGCTGTAGATGCAACTGACGACGTTAAGAACGTCTGGCAGAGCAAAGCTGATGACTACTCGATAGTTCAGTGTGCCATGCTATACGGCTTAGAACCGGGACTTCAACGACGTTTTGAACGTCATGGAGCATATGAGATGTTCCAGGAGTTGAATTTAATATTTCAAGCAAATGACCGGATTGAGAGATATGAAGTCTCCAATAAGTTCTATAGCTGCAAGATGGAAGAGAATAGTTCTGTCAGTGAACATATACTCAAAATGTCTGGGTATAATAATCACTTGATTCAACTGGGAGTTAATCTTCCTGATGATAGTGTCATTGACAGAATTCTTCAATCACTGCCACCAAGCTACAAGAGCTTCGTGATGAACTATAATATGCAAGGGATGGACAAGACTATTCCCGAGCTCTTCGCAATGCTAAAGGCCGCGGAGGTAGAAATAAAGAAGGAGCATCAAGTGTTGATGGTCAATAAGACCACCAGTTTCAAGAAAAAGGGTAAAGGGAAGAAGGGGAACTTCAAGAAGAACGGCAAATAAGTTACAGCTCAAGAGAAGAAACCCAAATCTGGACCTAAGCCTGAGACTGAGTGCTTCTACTGCAAGCAGACTGGTCACTAGAAGCGGAACTGCCCCAAGTATTTGGCGGATAAGAAGGATGGCAAGGTGAACAAAGGTATATGTGTTATACATGTTATTGATGTGTACCTTACTAATGCTCGCAGTAGCACCTGGGTATTTGATATTGGTTCTGTTGCTAATATTTGCAACTTGAAACAGGGACTACGGATTAAGCGAAGATTGGCTAAAGACGAGGTGACGATGCGCGTGGGAAATGGTTCCAAAGTTGATGTGATCGCAGTCGGCACGCTACCTCTACATCTACCTTCGGGATAAGTTTTAGACCTGAATAATTGTTATTTGGTGCCAACGTTGAGCATGAACATTATATCTGGATCGTGTTTGATGCGAGACGGTTATTCATTTAAATCAGAGAATAATGGTTGTTCTATTTATATGAGTTATATCTTTTATGGTCATGCACCAATGAAGAGTGGTCAATTTTTATTAAATCTCGATAGTAGTGATACACATATTCATAATGTTGAAGCCAAAAGATGCAGAGTTGATAATGATAGTGCAACTTATTTGTGGCACTGCCGTTTAGGTCATATTGATGTAAAGCGCATGAAGAAACTCCATGCCGATGGACTTCTAGAATCACTTGATTATGAATCACTTGGTACTTGCGAACCATGCCTCATGGGCAAGATGACTAAAACGCCGTTCTCCGGAACTATGGAGCGAGCAACTGATTTGTTGGAAATCATACATACTGATGTGTGTGGTCCAATGAATATTGAGGCTCTCGGCGGGTATCGTTATTTTCTCACCTTCACAGATGATTTGAGCAGTTATGGGTATATCTACTTAATGAAACACAAGTCTGAAACATTTGAAAAGTTCAAAGAATTTCAGAGTGAAGTGGAAAATCATCGTAATAAGAAAATAAAGTTTCTACGATCTGATCATGGAGGAGAATATTTGAGTTACGAGTTTGGTTTACATTTGAAACAATGCGGAATAGTTTCGCAACTCACGCCACCTGGAACACCACAACGTAATGGTGTGTCCGAACGTCGTAATCGTACTTTACTAGATATGGTGCGATCTATGATGTCTCTTACTGATTTACCGCTATCATTTTGGGGTTATGCTTTAGAGACGGCCGCATTCACGTTAAATAGGGCACTATCAAAATCCGTTGAGACGACGCCTTATGAACTGTGGTTTGGCAAGAAACCAAAGTTGTCGTTTCTTAAAGTTTGGGGCTATGATGCTTATGTGAAGAAACTTCAACCAGATAAGCTCGAACCCAAATCGGAAAAATGTGTCTTCATAGGATACCCAAAAGAGACTATTGGGTACACCTTCTATCACAGATCTGAAGGCAAGACTTTTGTTGCTAAATTCGGATCCTTTCTAGAGAAGGAGTTTCTCTCGAAAGAAGTGAGTGGGAGGAAAGCAGAACTTGATGAGGTAACTGTACCTGCTCCCTTATTGGAAAATAGTTCATCACAAAAACCGGTTCATGTGACGACTACACCAATCAGTGAGGAACCTAATGATATTGATCATGAAATTTTAGAACAAGTTACTACAGAACCTCGTAGGTCAACAAGAGTAAGATCCGCTCCAGAGTGGTACGGTAATCCTATTTTGGAAGTCAAGTTACTTAACCATGGTGAACCTACGAACTATGAGGAAGCGATGATGAGCCCAGATTCCGCAAAATGGCTTGAGGCCATGAAATCTAAGATGGGATCCATGTATGAGAACAAAGTATGGACTTTGGTTGACTTGCCCGATGATCGGCAAGCCATCGAGAATAAATGGATCTTCAAGAAGAAGACTGACGCTGATGGTAATGTAATTGTCTACAAAGCTCGACTTGTTGCGGAAGGTTTTCGACAACTTCAAGGAGTTGACTACGATGAGACTTTCTCACCCGTAGCGATGCTTAAGTCTGTCCGAATCATGTTAGCCATTGCCGCATTTTATGATTATGAAATTTGGCAAATGGATGTGAAAACTACATTCCTGAATGGATTTCTGGAAGAAGAGTTGTATATGATGCAACCAGAAGGTTTTGTCGATCCAAAAGGTGCTAACAAAGTGTGCAAGCTCCAGCGATCCATTTATGGACTGATGCAAGCCTCTCGGAGTTGTAATAAACGCTTTGATAGTGTGATCAAAGCATATGGTTTTATACAGACTTTTGGAGAAGCCTGTATTTACAAGAAAGTGAGTGGGAGCTCTGTAGCATTTCTGATATTATATGTAGACGACATATTGTTAATTGGAAATGATATAGAATTTCTGAATAGCATAAAAGGATAATTGAATAAAAGTTTTTCAATGAAAGACCTCGGTGAAGCTGCTTACATATTAGGCATCAAGATCTATAGAGATAGATCAAGACGCTTAATTGGACTTTCACAAAGCACATACCTTGATAAAGTTTTGAAAAAGTTCAAAATGGATCAAGCAAAGAAAGAGTTCTTGCCTGTATTACAAGGTGTGAAGTTGAGTCAGACTCGATGCCCGACCATAGTAGAAGATAGAGACAAAATGAAAGATGTTCCCTATGCTTCAGCCATAGACTCTATCATCTATGCAATGTTGTGTACCAGACCTGATGTATGCTTAGCAATAAGCTTAGCAGGGAGGTATTAAAGTAATCCAGGAGTGGATCACTGGACAGCAGTCAAGAATATCCTGAAATACCTGAAAAGGACTAAGGATATGTTTCTCGTTTATGGAGGTGACAAAGAGCTAGTCGTAAATGGTTACGTCGATGCAAGATTTGACACAGATCCAGACGATTCTAAATCGCAAACGGGATACGTGTTTATATTGAACGGTGAAGCTGTCAGTTGGTGCAGTTCTAAACAAAGCATCGGAAGAAGCAAATGAAGGAGTACATAGCTGCTTCAGAAGCGGCGAATGAAGGAGTCTGGATGAAGGAGTTCATATCCGATCTAGGTGTCATACCTAGTGCATCGGGACCAATGAAGATCTTCTGTGACAATACTGGTGCAATTGCCTTGGCAAAGGAATCCAGATTTCACAAGAGGACCAAGCACATCAAGAGACGCTTCAATTCCATCCGGGACCAAGTCCAGGTGGGAGACATAGAGATTTGCAAGATACATGCGGATCTGAATGTTGCAGACCCGTTGACTAAGCCTCTTCCACGAGCAAAACATGATCAGCACCAAGGCTCCATGGGTGTTAGAATCATTACTGTGTAATCTAGATTATTGACTCTAGTGCAAGTGGGAGACTGAAGGAAATATGCCCTAGAGGCAATAATAAAGTTATTATTTATTTCCTTATATCATGATAAATGTTTATTATTCATGCTGGAATTGTATTAACCGGAAACATAATACATGTGTGAGTACATAGACAAACATAATGTCACTAGTATGCCTCTACTTGACTAGCTCATTAATCAAAGATGGTTATGTTTCCTAACCATAGACATGAGTTGTCATTTGATTAATGGGATCACATCATTAGGAGAATGATGTGATTGACTTGACCCAGTCCGTTAGCTTAGCACTTGATTGTTTAGTATGTTGCCATTGCTTTCTTCATGACTTATACATGTTCCTACAACTATGAGATTATGCAACTCCCGTTTACCGGAGGAACACTTTGTGTGCTACCGAACGTCACAACGTAACTGGGTGATTATAAAGGAGCTCTACAGGTGTCTCCAAAGGTACATGTTGAGTTGGCGTATTTCGAGATTAGGTTTTGTCACTCCGATTGTCGGAGAGGTATCTCTGGGCCCTCTCGGTAATGCACATAACTATAAGCCTTGCAAGCAATGTAGCTAATGAGTTACGGAATGATGCATTACATAACGAGTAAAGAGACTTGCCGGTAACGAGATTGAACTAGGTATTGGGATACCGACGATCGAATCTCGGGCAAGTAACATACCGATGACAAAGGGAACAACGTATGTTGTTATGCGGTTTGACCGATAAAGATCTTCGTAGAATATGTAGGAGCCAATATGAGCATCCAGGTTTCGCTATTGGTTATTGACCGGAGACGTGTCTCAGTCATGTCCGCACGCTTAAAGTCTCAATGACGATTATATTATGAGTTTATGAGTTTTGATGTACCGAAGGTTGTTCAGAGTCCCGGATGTGATCACGGACATGACGAGGAGTCTCGAAATGGTCGAGACATGAAGATTGATATATTGGAAGCCTATAGTTGGATGTCGGAAGTGTTCCGGGTGAAATCGGGATTTTACCGGAGTACCGACGGGTTACCGGAACCCCCCGGGGGCTTAATGGGCCATAGTGGGCCTTAGTGGAGAAGAGGAGAGGAGGCCAGGGCAAGGCCGCGCGCCCCTCCCCCCTAGTCCGAATAGGACAAGGAGAGGGGGGCGGCGCCCCCTTTCCTTCCTCTCTCTCCCTCCTCTTTCCCCCCTTCTCCTAATCCAGCAGGGAAGGGAGGGAATCCTACTCCCAGTGGGAGTAGGACTCCCCTTGGCGCGCCTCCTCCCTGGCCGGCCGCCCCCTCCCCCCTTGCTCCTTTATATACGGGGGCAGGGGGCACCTCTAGAGACAACGACAGATCATTGATCTCTTAGCCCTGTGTAGTGCCCCCCTCCACCATAGTCCTCCTCGATAATATTGTAGCGGTGCTTAGGCAAAGCCCTGCGACAGTAGAACATCATCATCGTCACCACGTCGTCGTGATGACGGAACTCTCCCTCAACACTCGGCTAGATCGGAGTTCGAGGGACGTCATCGAGCTGAACGTGTGCTAGAACTCGGAGGTGTCGTGCTTTCGGTGCTTGATCGGTCGGGCTGTGAAGACGTACGACTACATCAACCGCGTTGTTCTAACGCTTCCGCTTTCGGTCTACGAGGGTACGTGGACAACACTCTCCCCTCTCGTTGCTATGCATCACCATGATCTTACGTGTGCGTAGGAAATTTTTCAAAATTACTATGTTCCCAAACAAGGGGGCCGCTTGAGCTATGGCTGCAGCATGCTGGGTGCTGCAGCTTGGCCACCGGAGCTGAGGTCGAGGTGGTGCCCCCTGGGGTCGTCTTCATGACACGCGGATGGGGTGAGGTCGCCCAGGCTTGCCACGCGGAGGGAGCCCTGGCGATTCACTTCAAGTATGACCATGTGGCCACCTTTTTATTCAAGGTCTTCAATGAGGAGGGCGAACGGCTGGAATGCTGCCCCGGAGGAAACAGCCCGCAGAACGCTGCAGCAGGCGCCGGGCCTGCTGCTGTCCCCCTTGGCGCCTTGTCTAGTAGCAGCGGTGACTCCTGGGAATCCAGTGACTCTCCTGAGCCCAGTGAATCTCCGGAGTTGAGTGACGAAAGGTACGTGCCGCCAAGCTACCGCCGAAGTTTGAGTGCGGCTACGGCTGCTGCCCGGCGTTGCCAGTGATGCTCTGGAGCTTAGTAGCTGCCTTCCTTCTTTTGCTTTCCCTGCGCGGAATGAAGATCAGCCCTGGTGGGGTTTGTAAGGATCGGAATGTATTCAATATCAGCGTTGCTTCCTTTGATTTTGTGATGGATTCGTGTATCCCAGTTCGGCAAGGTTCCTCCCTTTTCTTTTCCCTAGACAGCACGACGCTCTATGCCGGCAGGACCCAGTCCCCAGGCAGGCTTCAGCCGTCGCTAGTATGCAAGGTCGTGATGCCGTGGTCAAGGCTAGGAGGTGAGCGGCCCAAGGTCCGGTAAGAGCTCATGAGACGCGATGCTCACGAGGTCCCCCTTGGCGTGCAAGCAGCCGTCCAGAGAATCAAAAAGGGGAGCGAGACCGCCGGAATGGGACTGCGAGGCGGGGTGTGCAGGGAGCGACGCCGGTGCCTCGGTGAATCGTGACTTATCTTTTGATGTCTTGGTCCATCAGGAAGAGGGTGCCTGCTCTTGCGTTCGTGGCGATACCATTGGGCACGGCCCGCAACGGCTACCTTCTCGCTTCATTCGCCCAGATGCTCTATGTCCTCGGGTCCCGGCCCTTGAGCGAGCTCAGCCGCCGCTGGTATGCCAGGTCGCGATGCCGTGGTCAAGGCCAGGGGATGTGGGCTGGAGAGCCAATAGGAAATCTCGAGACGCGATGCTCGGGAGGCCCCCCTTTAACGTGCAAGCGACTCGTGAGGCCAGATGATGGTCGCCCAAGCCGTCCCGTGAACCACCGTCGAATGAGCCTGCAGGTTAGGTGATAGAAGAGGCCAAGAACCCCTACGGAGCGGGCCTGCAGCCCAGGGCCCAGGCAACCGGACGAAGGCACCGAGGACCTGGTGAGGTGGTGTGCGCGATACGGGCCGCGAACCAGAGCTCGATCCTCAGGTTTATCAGCATTGCAGGGACGGACCCGAGCACAAGCGCTGTGCCGACGTGAGTTGTCATGCAGTGATGCGAGCGTGGGACAAACCAACAGACATGAGGGGGGCCGCGAGGCGGCTAAGACTCGCGGCCGTAGCATGGCGATCATAGGTAAACTCAAAGAAGACGGTTCGACAGTCCTAGTGAAATGCAAAATGATACATGCCGCAGGGACGGACCCACGCGGCCTGGGGACGATGCAGCCCGAGGGGCGCCCCCAAACTAAACGAGCTAGAGAGATGTCACCTGGTACCATCACTGAAGAGGTGTTAAAATAGCCAAAAACGTGCGCTGCCGAAGTCGTTCCTCACGAGCCGCTCTGGTGCCAAGCCTCGGGAGGCTTAGAAGGCCTGGGAGGCTCCTGGAGGTGCTCCTCCATCCCCGCCAAGATCTCCTGATGCCTGGCCTCGCGAGCCGCCAGGGCGTCCCTCATGCAGTGCTGGAACACCACAGCCGCGCCAGGCAGGCCGGAGGGCATGCAGACGTAGCTGTGGGGTGGTCCCTTGCATCGGCCAACATGAGACGGTCAAATGAGCTGCCGAGACGTGGCCCTGTTGAGCCCGGGGACGTCGATGCAGACGTGGAACTCCTTACCCTCGTTGGGGCAATGAGCCGTGCCTCGTGGCAGGCAACGATCGCCTTGCAGAACCCTTGCCTCTTGAATCTCCTTGATTGCCTTGCTGATGAACTCCTGAACGCCTGGCGCCTCCCACCTGATGCCTTCTCCTGAGAAGCGTGCTCTGAAGAGCGCCTCCACATGGTGCCTGAGTGCCTCCCTTGTGACCCTGGCTAGGTCTGAGGCCCTCCCGAGGAGAGCCCCCAAGCCCAGCCTGAGGGGGGCATCGGGCGCGCCTTCCTATGCGATGGGTGAAGGTGCCGTGTCCAGGGACGCAAGGCTCAGCGCGGCGTCCTCGGATGATGCTCCTTCACGAGACCCCTGCCCCAGCTGTAGCTTCTTCGTCTGGGGGCGACCTCAGGAGGGAGGGCACCACCCTCGTCTTCAGGGTTCTCGACCGTTGCAGCCTGGAAGGCACGCTCGAGGGAGCATGCCGCATCCTTCTCTTGACATGCGACCGTGATGACGCCGCCGCTTCCTGGCATCTTGAGGACGTTGTAGCCGTGGTGCATAGCCGCCATGAACTTGGCAAGTGCTGGGTACCCTAGGATGGCGTTGTAGGGCAGACGGATGTCGGCGACATCAAAGTCGATGAGCTCAGTGCGGTAGTTGTTGCGCTCACCGAAGGTGACAGGGAGGCGGACCTGCTCAATCGGGTGTGTGGAACCGCCGGTCACTCCTGAAAAGGGCTTGGTTGGGTGAAGCTGATAGTATGGCACTTGGAGTCTGTCGAACGTCTAGACAGATAGGACATTGAGTCCCGCTCCACCATTGATGAGAGTCTTGGTGACGACCACATTGCTGATGATGGGAGAGCAGAGCATGGGGAGCGCGCCAGTAGTGGTTGCGCCCTTAAGCTGGTCTGAGGAGCTGAAGGTGATGGCGCACTTGGCCACTTGAGAGGCGAGTTGCAGCGTTGCATTCACCTCGCGCGCAAACTGCTTGAAGACGGGGTGGGACTCTAGGGCCTGCGAGCAACCCAAGATGCAGGCGATGGCTCGGGGCTCCTGGAAGCCCCCAACCCCCTTGTCCTGGTGGTGATCTTCATTCCTACTTGGTGGTGGAGGCAAAGGAGGCAGAGCTGCATTTCCCTGAGGGCGCTCCTCACGAGGTTGCTCCCTCCAGGCGCCCTCGGGAGGCTGGCCCTGCCAGCGATCCTCCCGAGGCTGGTCGCACCACTCCTGATGGTGGTCACGTCCGTCCCAGCATCCTCCGCCTCGGCCGCCTCCACGACCGTAGCCTCGATCATTGCGCTGGTGTTGGGGAACCTAGCAGAAATTCAAAATTTTCCTACGAGTCACCAAGATCTATCTATGGAGAAACTAGCAACGAGGGGAAGGAGAGTGCATCTACATACCCTTGTAGATCGCTAAGCGGAAGCGTTATAGAGAACGGGGTTGAAGGAGTTGTACTCATCGTAATCCAAATCACCAGAGATCCTAGTGCCGAACGGACGTCACCTCCGCGTTCAACACACGTGCAGCCCGGTGACGTCTCCCATGCCTTGATCCAGCAAGGAGAGAGGGAGAGGTTGGGGAAGACTCCGTCCAGCAGCAGCACGACGGCGTGGTGGTGGTGGAGGAGCGTGGCAATCCTGCAGGGCTTCGCCAAGCACCGCAAGAGACGAGGAGGGAGAGAGGTAGGGCTGCGCCACGAAGAGGTGGAAACTCCTATAGATGGCAGCCCCAGAACCTCAAGTATCTATAGGGGAGAGGGAGGGGGGTGCACCCCTCTAGGGTTTCCACCCCAAGGGGTGCGGCAGCCCCAAACCCATCTAGGGTGGCGGCCAAGGGGGAAGAGGGGGAAACTTGCCCCCCAAGCATGGTGGAGGAGCGCCTCCCCAAACCCTAGGCGCCTTGGGCCCTTGTGGGGGGGGCGCACCAGCCCATTTGGGGCTGGTCCCCTCCCACACTTGGCCCATGCAGCCCTCTGGGGCCGGTGGCCCCACTTGGTGGACCCCCGGGACCCTCCCGGTGGTCCCGGTACATTACCGATAACACCCGAAACCTTTCCGGTGACCAAAACAGGACTTCCCATATATAAATCTTTACCTCCGGACCATTCCGGAACTCCTCGTGATGTCCAGGATCTCATCCGGGAGTCCGAACAACATTCGGTAACCACATACAAACTTCCTTTATAACCCTAGCGTCATCGAACCTTAAGTGTGTAGACCCTACGGGTTCGGGAGACACGTAGACATGACCGAGACAACTCTCCGGTCAATAACCAACAGCGGGATCTGGATACCCATGTTGGCTCCCACATGTTCCACGATGATTCATCGGATGAACCACGATGTCGAGGATTCAATCAATCCCGTATTCAATTCCCTTTGTCTAGCGGTATAGTAATTGCCCGAGATTCGATCGTCGGTATCCCGATACCTTGTTCAATCTCGTTACCGGTAAGTCTCTTTACTCGTTCCATAACACATCATCCCGTGATCAACCCCTTGGTCACATTGTGCACATTATGATGATGTCCTACCGAGTGGGCCCAGAGATACCTCTCCGTCACATGGAGTGACAAATCCCAGTCTCGATTCGTGCCGACCCAACAGACACTTTTGGAGATACCCGTAGTGTACCTTTATAGACACCCAGTTACGTTGTGACGTTTGGTACACCCAAAGCATTCCTACGGTATCCGGGAGTTGCACAATCTCATGGTCTAAGCAAATGATACTTGACATTAGAAAAGCTTTAGCATACGAACTACACGATCTTTGTGCTAGGCTTAGGATTGGGTCTTGTCCATCACATCATTCTCCTAATGATGTGATCCCGTTATCAACGACATCCAATGTCCATGGTCAAGAAACCGTAACCATCTATTGATCAACGAGCTAGTCAACTAGAGGCTTACTAGGGACATGGTGTTGTCTATGTATCCACACATGTATCTGAGTTTCCTATCAATACAATTATAGCATGGATAATAAACGATTATCATGAACAAGGAAATATAATAATAACTAATTTGTTATTGCCTCTAGGGCATATTTCCAACAGTCTCCCACTTGCACTAGAGTCAATAATCTAGTTCACATCACCAAGTGATTAACACTCACAGGTCACATCGCCATGTGACCAACATCCAAAGAGTTTACTAGTGTCACTAAACTAGTTCACATCATCATGTGACTAAGACTCAATGAGTTCTGGGGTTTGATCATGTTTTGCTTGTGAGAGAGGTTTTAGTCAACAGATCTGCAATATTCAGATCCATATGTACTTTGCAAATCTCTAGGTCATATTGTAAATGCTGCTTCCACGCTCCACTTGGAGCTATTCCAAATGGTCGCTCCACTATACGTATCCGGTTTGATACTCAGAGCCATTCGGATAGGTGTTAAAGCTTGCATCGACGTAACCCTTTACGATGAACTCTTTATCACCTCCATAATCGAGAAACATGTCCTTATTACTCCAAGGACAATTTTGACTGCTGTCCAATGATCCATTCCTGGATCACTCTTGTACCCCCTTGCCAGGCAAGGCACACATCAGGTGCGGTACTCAGCATAGTGTTGGGGAACGTTGCAGAAAATTAAAATTTTTCCTACAGTTTCACCAAGATCCATCTATGAGTTCATCTAAGCAACGAGTCAAGGGAGAGAGATTGCATCTACATACCACTTGTAGATTGCGTGCGGATGCATTCAAGGGAAGGGTGATGATGGAGTCGTACTCGCCGTGATTCAGATCACCGATGACCAAGTGCCGAACGGACAGCACCTCCGCGTTCAACACACGTACGGGACGGACGACATCTCCTCCATATTGATCCAGCAAGGAGGAAGGAGAGGTTGAGGAAGATAGCTCCAGCAGCAGCACGACGACGTGGTGGTGTTGGTGCAGCAGTACTCCGACAGGGCTTCGCCAAGCACATAACGGAGGAGCAGAGGTGTTGCAGGGGGAGGGAGGCGCCAATGCACAGGGTGCGGCTTCCCTCCCCCTTGCCCTCCTTTATATAGGACCCCAAGGGGGGGCGCCGGCCCTGGGAGATGCAATCTCCCAAGGGGGCGGCGGTCAGGGGGGTGGAGTACCCCCCAAGGCAAGTGAGGCCCCCCCCCCCCACCCTAGGGTTTCAACCCTAGGCGCAGGGGGTGGGCCTAGGGGGGCGCACCAGCCCACTATGGGCTGGTTCCCCTCCCCACTTCAGCCCTTGGGGCCCTCCGGGATGGGTGGCCCCACCCGGTGGACCACTCGGGACACTTCCGGTGGCCCCGGTACAATACCGGGTGCCCCCGAAACCTTCCCGATGGCCGAAACATCACTTCCTATATATAATTCTTCACCTTCGGACCATTCCGAAACTCCTCGTGACGTTCGAGATCTCATCCGGGACTCCGAACAACATTCAGTATGCTGCATACTCATATTCATACAACCCTAGCGTCACCGAACCTTAAGTGTGTAGACCCTACGGGTTCGGGAGACACGCAGACATGACCGAGACAGCTCTCGGGCAATAACCAACAGCGGGATCTGGATACCCATGTTGGCTCCCACATGCTCCTCGATGATCTCATTGGATGAACCACGATGTCGAGGATTCGAACAACCCCGTATACAATTCCCTTTGTCAATCGGTACGTTACTTGCCCGAGACTCGATCGTCGGTATCCCAATACCTTGTTCAGTCTCGTTACCGGCAAGTCACTTTACTCGTACCGTAATGCATGATCCCGTGATCAACCACTTGGTCACTTTGAGCTCATTATGATGATGCATTACCGAGTGGGCCCAGAGACACCTCTCCATCATACGGAGTGACAAATCCCAGTCTCGATCCGTGTCAACCCAACAGACACTTTCGGAGATACCTGTAGTGCACCTTTATAGTCACCCAGTTACGTTGTGACGTTTGATACACCCAAAGCACTCCTACGGTATCCGGGAGTTACACGATCTCATGGTCTAAGGAAAAGATACTTGACATTGGAAAAGCTCTAGCAAACGAACTACACGATCTTGTGCTATGCTTAGGATTGGGTCTTGTCCATCACATCATTCTCCTAATGATGTGATCCCGTTATCAACGACATCCAATGTCCATAGCCAGGAAACCATGACTATCTGTTGATCAACGAGCTAGTCAACTAGAGGCTCACTAGGGACATATTGTGGTCTATGTATTCACACGTGTATTACGATTTCCAGATAATACAGTTATAGCATGAATAAAAGACAATTATCATGAACAAGGAAATATAATAATAACACTTTTATTATTGCCTCTAGGGCATATTTCCAACAGTCTCCCACTTGCACTAGTGTCAATAATCTAGTTACATTGTGATGAATCGAACACCCATAGAGTTCTGGTGTTGATCATGTTTTGCTCGTGAGAGAGGTTTAGTCAACAGATCTGCGACATTCAGATCCGTATGTACTTTGCAAATATCTATGTCTCCATCTTGAACATTTTCACGGATGGAGTTGAAACGACGCTTATGTGCCTGGTCTTCTTGTGAAACCTGGGCTCCTTGGCAAGGGCAATAGCTCCAGTGTTGTCACAGAAGAGTTTGATCGGCCCTGACGCATTGGGTATGACTCCTACGTCGGTGATGAACTCCTTCACCCAAATTGCTTCATGCGCTGCCTTCGAGGCTGCCATGTACTCCGCTTCACATGTAGATCCCGCCACGACGCTCTGCTTGCAGCTGCACCAGCTCACTGCTCCACCATTCAACATATACACGTATCCGGTTTGTGACTTAGAGTCATCCAGATCTGTGTCGAAGCTAGCGTCGACGTAACCCTTTACGACGAGCTCTTCGTCACCTCCATAAACGAGAAACCTGTCCTTTGTCCTTTTCAGGTACTTTAGGATATTCTTGACCGCTGTCCAGTGTTCCTTGCCGGGATTACTTTGGTACCTTCCTACCAAACTTACGGCAAGGTTTACATCAGGTCTGGTACACATCATGGCATACATAATAGATCCTATGGCTGAAGCATAGGGGATGACACTCATCTCTTCTTTATCTTTTGCCGTGGTCGGGCATTGAGCCGAGCTCAATTTCACATCTTGCAATACAGGCAAGAACCCTTTCTTGGACTGATCCATTTTGAACTTCTTCAAAATCTTATCAAGGTATGTGCTTTGTGAAAGACCTATGAGGCGTCTCGATCTATCCCTATAGATCTTGATGCCTAATATGTAAGCAGCTTCTCCAAGGTCCTTCATTGAAAAACACTTATTCAAGTAGGCCTTAATGCTGTCCAAGAGTTCTATATCATTTCCCATCAAGAGTATGTCATCTACATATAATATGAGAAATGCTACTGAGCTCCCACTCACTTTCTTGTAAACGCAGGCTTCTCCATAAGTCTGCATAAACCCAAATGCTTTGATCATCTCATCAAAGCGAATGTTCCAACTCCGAGATGCTTGCACAAGCCCATAAATGGATCGCTGGAGGTTGCATACTTTGTTAGCATTCTTAGGTCGACAAAACCTTCCGGCTGCATCATATATAGCTCTTCCTTAAGATGTCCGTTAAGGAATGCCGTTTTGACGTCCATCTGCCATATCTCATAATCATAGTATGCGGCAATTGCTAACATGATTCGGATGGACCTTAGCTTCGCTACGGGAGAGAAAGTCTCATCGTAGTAAACCCCTTGAACTTGTCGATAACCCTTAGCGACAAGTCGAGCTTTATAGATGGTAACATTACCATCCGCGTCCGTCTTCTTCTTAAAGATCCATTTGTTTTCTATCGCTCGCCGATCATCGGGCAAGTCTGTCAAAGTCCATACTTTGTTTTCATACATGGATTCTATCTCGGATTTCATGGCTTCAAGCCATTTGTTGGAATCTGGGCCCGCCATCGCTTCTTCATAGTTCGAAGGTTCACCGTTGTCTAACAACATGATTTCCAGGACAGGGTTGCCATACCATTCTGGTGCAGAACGTGTCCTTATGAACCTACGAAGTTCAGTAGCAACTTGATCCGAAGTACCTTGATCATCATCATTATTTTCCTCTTCAGTTGGTGTAGGCATCACAGGAACATTTTCCTGAGCTGCACTACTTTCCCGTTCGAGAGGTAGTACTTCATCGAGTTCTACTTTCCTCCCACTTACTTCTTTCGAGAGAAACTCTTTTTCCAGAAAGGATCCATTCTTGGCAACAAAGATCTTGCCCTCGGATCTTAAGTAGAAGGTATACCCAATGGTTTCCTTAGGGTATCCTATGAAGACGCATTTTTCCGACTTGGGTTCGAGCTTTTCAGGTTGAAGTTTCTTGACATAAGCATCGCATCCCCAAACTTTTAGAAACGACAGCTTAGGTTTCTTCCCAAACCATAATTCATACGGTGTCGTCTCAACGGATTTAGACGGTGCCCTATTTAAAGTGAATGTAGCGGTCTCTAGAGCGTATCCCCAAAATGATAGCGGTAAATCGGTAAGAGACATCATAGATCGCACCATATCCAATAGAGTGCGATTACGACGTTCGGACACACCGTTACACTGAGGTGTTCCAGGCGGCGTGAGTTGTGAAACGATTCCACATTTCCTTAAGTGTGTGCCAAATTTGTGACTTAAATATTCTCCTCCACGATGTGATCGTAGGAACTTTATCTTTCGGTCACGTTGATTCTCTACCTCATTCTGAAATTCCTTGAACTTTTCAAAGGTCTCAGATTTGTGTTTCATTAAATAGACATACCCATATCTACTCAAGTCATCAGTGAGAGTGAGAACATAACGATATCCTCCGCGAGCCTCAACGCTCATTGGACCGCACACATCGGTATGTATGATTTCCAACAAGTTGGTTGCTCGCTCCATTGTTCCGGAGAACGGAGTCTTGGTCATCTTGCCCATGAGGCATGGTTCGCATGTGTCAAATGATTCATAATCGAGAGACTCCAAAAGTCCATCAGCATGGAGATTCTTCATGCGCTTGACACCAATGTGACCAAGGCGGTAGTGCCACAAGTATGCGGGACTATCGTTATCAACTTTACATCTTTTGGCATTCACACTATGAATATGTGTAATATTACGCTCGAGATTCATTAAGAATAAACCATTGACCATAGGGGCATGACCATAAAACATATCTCTCATATAAATAGAACAACCATTATTCTCGGATTTAAATGAGTAGCCATCTCGTATCAAATGAGATCCAGATACAATGTTCATGCTCAAACTTGGCACTAAATAACAATTATTAAGGTTTATAACTAATCCCGTACGTAAATGTAGAGGTAGCATGCTGACGGCGATCACATCGACCTTGGAACCATTCCCGACGCGCATCGTCACCTCGTCCTTCGCCAGTCTCCGCTTATTCCGCAGCTCCTACTATGAGTTACAAATATGAGCAACGGCACCGGTATCAAATACCCAGGAGTTACTACGAGTACTGGTAAGGTACACATCAATTACATGTATATCAAATATACCTTTGGTGTTGCCGGCCTTCTTATCCGCTAAGTATTTGGGGAAGTTCCGCTTCCAGTGACCCTTCCCCTTGTAATAAAAGCACTCAGTCTCAGGCTTGGGTCCATTCTTTGACTTCTTCCCGGTAACTGGCTTACCGGGCGTGGCAACATCCTTGTCGTCTTTCTTGAAGTTCTTCTTGCCCTTGCCCTTCTTGAACTTAGTGGTCTTATTGACCATCAACACTTGATGTTCTTTCTTGATCTCAATCTTTGCTGACTTCAACATTGAAAATACTTCAGGAATGGTCTTCACCATCCCCTGCATATTGTAGTTCATCACAAAGCTCTTGTAGCTTGGTGGGAGCGACTGAAGGATTCTATCAATGACCGCCTCGTCAGGGAGGTTAATGTTCAGCTGGGTCAGGCGGTTGTGCAACCCAGACATTTTGAGTATGTGCTCACTAACAGAACTATTTTCCTCCATCTTACAACTATAGAACTTGTCGGAGACTTCATATCTCTCGACCCGGGCATGAGCGAAAACTAGTTTCAGCTCCTCGAACATCTCATATGCTCCGTGTTGCTCAAAACGCTTTTGGAGCCCCGGTTCTAAGCTATAAAGCATGCCGCACTGAACGAGGGAGTAATCATCAACGCGAGACTGCCAAGCGTTCATAACGTCTTGGTTCTCTGGGATGGGAGCGTCACCTAGCGGTCCTTCTAGGACATATTGTTTCCTGGCAGCTATGAGGATGATCCTCAGGTTCCGGACCCAGTCCGTATAGTTGCTGCCATCATCTTTCAGCTTGGTTTTCTCTAGGAACGCGTTGAAGTTCATGTTGACATGAGCGTTGGCCATTTGATCTACAAGACATATTTGCAAAGGTTTTAGACTAAGTTCATGATAATTAAGTTCATCTAATCAAATTATTACAATGAACTCCCACTTAGATTAGACATCCCTCTAGTCATCTAAGTGTTACACGATCCGAGTCGACTAGGCCGTGTCCGATCATCATGTGAGACGGACTAGTCATCGTCGGTGAACATTCTTCATGTTGATCGTATCTTCCATACGACTCGTGTTCCACCTTTCGGTCTCTGTGTTCCGAGGCCATGTCTGTACATGCTAGGCTCGTCAAGTTAACCCTAAGTGTTTAGCATGTGTAAAACTGTCTTACACCCGTTGTATGTGAACGTAGGGATCTATCACACCCGATCATCACGTGGTGCTTCGAAACGACGAACTTTAGCAACGGTGCACAGTTAGGGGAGAACACTTCTTGAAATTGTTGTAAGGGATCATCTTATTTACTACCGTCGTTCTAAGTAAACAAGATGCATAAACATAATAAACATCACATGCAATTATATAGTAGTGACATGATATGGCCAATATCATATAGCTCCATTGATCTCCATCTTCGGGGCTCCATGATCATCTTGTCACCGGCATGACACCATGATCCCCATCATTGTGTCTTCATGAAGTTGTCACGCCAGCGACTACTTCTACTTCTATGGCTAACGCGTTTAGCAATAAAGTAAAGTAATTTACATGGCGTTCTTCAATGACACGCAGGTCATACAAAAAATAAAGACAACTCCTATGGCTCCTGCCGGTTGTCATACTCATCGACATGCAAGTCGTGATTCCTATTACAAGAACATGATCTCATACATCACAATATATCATTCATCATTCATCACAACTTCTAGCCATATCACATCACATGACAATTGCTGCAAAAACAAGTTAGACGTCCTCTAATTGTTATTGCATCTTTTACGTGGCTGCAATTGGGTTCTAGCAAGAACGTTTTCTTACCTACGAAAAACCACAACGTGATTTTGTCAACTTCTATTTACCCTTCATAAGGACCCTTTTCATCGAATCCGCTCCAACTAAAGTGGGAGAGACAGACACCCGCCAGCCACCTTATGCAACTAGTGCATGTCTGTCGGTGGACCGGTCTCACGTAAGCGTACGTGTAAGGTTGGTCCGGGCCACTTCATCCCACAATACCGCTGAAGCAAGAAAAGACTAGTAGTGCCAAGCAAGTTGATAAGATCTACGCCCACAACAAAATTGTGTTCTACTCGTGCAATAGAGAACTACGCATAGACCTAGCTCATGATGCCACTGTTGGGGAACGTTGCAGAAAATTAAATTTTTTCCTACGGTTTCACCAAGATCCATCTATGTGTTCATCTAAGCAACGAGTCAACAGAGAGAGATTGCATCTACATACCACTTGTAGATTGCGTGCGGAAGCGTTCAAGGGAAGGGTGATGATGGAGTCGTACTCGCCGTGATTCAGATCACCGATGACCAAGTGCCGAACGGACAGCACCTCCGCGTTCAACACACGTACGGGACGGACGACGTCTCCTCCGTCTTGATCCAGCAAGGAGGAAGGAGAGGTTGAGGAAGATAGCTCCAGCAGCAGCACGACGGTGTTGTGGTATTGGTGCAGCAGTACTCCGACAGGGCTTCGCCAAGCACGTAACAGAGGAGGAGAGGTGTTGCAGGGGGAGGGAGGCGCCAATGCACAGGGTGCGGCTGCCCTCCCCCTTGCCCTCCTTTATATAGGCCCCCAAGGGGGGCGCCGGCCCTGGGAGATGCAATCTTCCAAGGGGGCGGCGGCCAGGGGGGTGGAGTACCCCCCAAGGCAAGTGAGGCGCCCCCCCCCCCCACCCTAGGGTTTCAACCCTAGGCGCAGGGGGTGGGCCTAGGGGGGCGCACCAGCCCACTATGGTCTGGTTCCCCTTCCCACTTCAGCCCTTGGGGCCCTCCGGGATGGGTGGCCCCACCCGGTGGACCCCCTGGGACACTTCCGGTGGCCCCAGTACAATACCGGGTGCCCCCGAAACCTTCCCGATGGCCGAAACATCACTTCCTATATATAATTCTTCACCTCCGGACCATTACGAAACTCCTCGTGATGTCCAGGATCTCATCCGGGACTCCGAACAACATTCGGTATGCTACATACTCATATTCATACAACCCTAGCGTCACCGAACCTTAAGTGTGTAGACCCTACGGGTTCGGGAGACACGCAGACATGACCGAGACGGCTCTCGGGCAATAACCAACAGCGGGATCTGGATACCCATGTTGGCTCCCACATGCTCCTCGATGATCTCATCGGATGAACCACGATGTCGAGGATTCGAACAACCCTGTATACAATTCCCTTTGTCAATCGGTACGTTACTTGCCCGAGACTCGATCGTCGGTATCCCAATACCTCGTTCAGTCTCGTTACCGGCAAGTCACTTTACTCGTACCGTAATTCATGATCCCGTGATCAACCACTTGGTCACTTTGAGCTCATTATGATGATGCATTACCGAGTGGGCCCAGAGATACCTCTCCGTCATACGGAGTGACAAATCCCAGTCTCGATCCGTGTCAACCCAACAGACACTTTCAGAGATACCTGTAGTGCACCTTTATAGTCACCCAGTTACGTTGTGACGTTTGATACACCCAAAGCACTCCTACGGTATCCGGGAGTTACATGATCTCATGGTCTAAGGAAAAGATACTTGACATTGGAAAAGCTCTAGCAAACGAACTACACGATCTTGTGCTATGCTTAGGATTGGGTCTTGTCCATCACATCATTCTCCTAATGATGTGATCCCGTTATCACGACATCCAATGTCCATAGCCAGGAAACCATGACTATCTGTTGATCAATGAGCCAGTCAACTAGAGGCTCACTAGGGACATATTGTGGTCTATGTATTCACACGTGTATTACGATTTCCGGATAATACAATTATAGCATGAATAAAAGACAATTATCATGAACAAGGAAATATAATAATAGCACTTTTATTATTGCCTCTAGGGCATATTTCCAACACATAGCATACTGTAGAGCCTATGTCTAAAGCATAGGGGACGACCTTCGTCCTTTCTCTCTTTTCTGCCGTGGTCGAGCTTTAAGTCTTAACTTCATACCTTACATCTCAGGCAAGAACTCCTTCTTTGACTGATCCATCTTGAACACCTTCAAGATCATGTCAAGGTATATGCTCATTTGAAAGTAACATTAAGCGGTTTTTGATCTATCCTTATAGATCTTAATGCTCAATGTTCAAGTAGCTTAAACCAGGTTTTCCCTTGAAAAACACTTTTCAAATAACCCTATATGCTTTCCAGAAATAGTACATCATTTCTGATCAACAATATGTCAACAACATATACTCATCAGAAATTCTATAGTGCTCCCACTCACTTCTTTGGAAATACAAGTTTCTCATAAACTTTGTATAAACCCAAAATCTTTGATCATCTTATCAAAGTGTATATTCCAACTCCGAGATGCTTACTCCAGTCCATGGAAGGATCGCTGGAGCCAGCATACCTTTTAGCATCCTTAGGACCGACAAAACCTTTCTGATTGTATCACATACAACCTTTCCTTATGAAAACTGGTAAGGAAACTCGTTTTTACATCCGTCTGCCAGATTTCATAAATGCAGCTAATGCTAACATGATTCCGACAGACTTAAGCATCGCTACGTATGAGAAAATCTCATCGTAGTCAACTCCTTGAACTTGTGAAAAAACTCTTCGCCACAAGTCAAGCTTCATAGACGCTGACATTACCGTCCACGTCTATCTTCTTCTTAAAGATCCATTTATCTTAATGGCTTGCCGATCATCGGGCAAGTCCACCAAAGTCCATGCTTTGTTCTGATACATGGATCCTATCTCGGATTTCATGGCTTCTAACCATTTGTCAGAATATGGGCCCACCATCGCTTCTCCATAGCTCGTAGGTTCATTGTTGTCTAGCAACATGACCTTCAAGACAGGATTACGTACCACTCTGAAGCAGTACGCATCCTTGTCACCCTACGAGGTACGGTAGTGACTTGATCCGAAACTTCATGATCACTATCATAAGCTTCTACTTCAATGGGTGTGGGCGCCACAGGAACAACTTCCTGTGCCCTGCTACACACTAGTTGACGGTTCAATAACCTCATCAAGTCTCCACCATGCTCCCACTCAACTTTCTGAGACAAACTTTTCCTCGAGAAAGGACCCGATTCAAGAAACAATCCCTATTGCTCTCGGATCTGAATTAGGAGGTATACCCAACTGTTTTGGGTGTCCTATGAAGATGCATTTTATCCGCTTTGGGTTCGAGCTTATCAACCTGAAACTTTTTCACATAAGCGTCGCTTCCCCAAACTTTTAAGGAACGACAGCTTAGGTTTCTCCAAACCATAGTTCATACGGTGTCGTCTCAACGGAGTTACGTGGTGCCCTATTTAAAGTGAGTGCGGTTGACTCTAATGCCTAACCCATGAACGATAGTGGTAATTTGATAAGAGACATCATGGTATGCACCATATCCAATAGGGTGCAACTATGATGTTCGGACACACCATCACACTATGGTGTTCCAGGCGGTATTAATCGTGAAACAATTTCCACAACGTCTTAATTGCGTGCCAAAGCTCGTAACTCAGATACTCATCTCTATGATCATATCATAGACATTTTATCCTCTTGTCACAATGATCTTCAACTTCACTCTGAAATTACTTGAACCATTCAATAATTCAGACTTGTGTTTCATCAAGTAAATATACTCAGTATCTACTCAAATCATCCGTGAAGTAAGAACATAACAATATCCACTGCGTGCCTCAGCACTCATTGGACTGCACACATCAAAATGTATTACTTCAAACAAGTTGCTTTCTTGTTCCATTTTACTGAAAACGAGGCTTTCAGTCATCTTGCCTATGTGGTATGATTTGCATGTCTCAAGTGATTCAAAATCAAGTGAGTCCAAACGGTCCATTTGCATGGAGTTTCTTCATGCATATACACCAATAGACTTGGTTCACATGTCTCAAACTTTTCAAAAACGAGTGAGTCCAAAGATCCATCAACATGGAGCTTCTTCATGCGTTTTATACCAATATGACTTACATGGCAGTGCCACAAGTAGGTGGTACTATCATTACTATCTTATATCTTTTGGCATGAACATGTGTATCACTACGATCGAGATTCAATAAACCATTCATTTTAGGTGCAAGACCATTGAAGGTATTATTCAAATAAACAGAGTAACCATTATTCTCCTTAAATGAATAATCGTATTGCGATAGACATAATCCAATCATGTCTATGCTCAACATAAACACCAAATAACAATTATTTAGGTTTAACACCAATCTCGATGGTAGAGGGAGCGTGCGATGCTTGATCACATCAAGCTTGGAAAAACTTCCAACACATATCGCCAGCTCACCTTTAGCTAGTCTCCGTTTACTCCGCAGCCTTTTATTTCGAGTTACTAACACTTAGCAACCGAACCGGTATCTAATACCCTGGTGCTACTAGGAGTACTAGTAAAGTACACATTAACATAATGTATATCCAATATACTTCTATCGACCTTGCCGGCCTTCTCATCTACCAAGTATCTAGGGTAATTCTGCTCCAGTGGCTGTTCCCCTTATTACAGAAGCACTTAGTCTCGGGTTTGGGTTCAACCTTGGGTTTCTTTACTAGAGCAGCAGCTGATTTGCCGTTTCATGAAGTGTCCCTTCTTGCCCTTGCCCTTCTTGAAACTAGTGGTTTCACTAACCATCAACAATTGATGCTCCTTCTTGATTTCTACTTTCGCGGAGTCAAACATCGCGAATATCTCAAGGATCATCATATCTATCCCTGATATGTTATAGTTCATCACGAAGCTCTAGCAGCTTGGTGGCAATGACTTTGGAGAAACATCACTATCTCATCTGGAAGATCAACTCCCACTCGATTCAAGTGATTTTTCTACTCAGACAATCTGACCACAAGCTCAACGATTGAGATTTTCTCCCTTAGTTTGCAGGCTAAGAGACTCGTCGGAGGTCTTATACCTCTTGACGTGGGCACGATCCTGAAATCCCAATTTCAGCCCTCGAAACATCTCATATGTTTCACGACGTTTCGAAATCGTCTTCGGTGCCTCATTTCTAAACCATTTAACATCACTAAACTATCACGTAGTTATCAAAACGTGCATGTCGGATGTTCGCAACATCCACAGACGACGTTCGAGGTTCAGCACACTGAGCGGTGCATTAAGGACATAAGCCTTCTTCGAAGCAACGAGGACAATCCTCAGTTTACGAACCTAGTCCGCATAATTGCTACTATCAGCTTTCAACTAAATTTATCTCTAGGAACATATCTAAAACATTAGAACTAAAGCGCGAGCTTACGACATAATTTGCAAAGACCTTTTGACTATGTTCAGGATAATTAAGTTCATCTTATGAACTTCCACTCAGATAGACATCCCTCTAGTCATCTAAGGGATTACATGATCCGAGTCAACTAGGCCGTGTCCGATCATCACGTGAGACGGACTAGTCAACGTCGGTGAACATCTTCATGTTGATCGTATCTTCTATACGACTTATGCTCGACCTTTCGGTCTTCCGTGTTCCGAGGCCATGTCTATACATGCTAGGCTTGTCAAGTCAACCTAAGTGTATTGCATGTGTAAATCTGGCTTACACCCGTTGTATTCGAACGTTAGAATCTATCACACCCGATCATCACGTGGTGCTTCGAAACAACGAACCTTCGCAACGGTGCACAGTTAGGGGGAACACTTTTCTTGAAATTATTGTGAGGGATCATCTTATTTACTACCGTCGTTCTAAGCAAATAAGATGCATAAACATGATAAACATCACATGCAATCAAAAATTGACATGATATGGCCAATATCATTTTGCTCCTTTTGATCTCCATCTTCAGGGCTCCATGATCATCATCGTCACCGGCATGACACCATGATCTCCATCATCATGATCTCCATCATCGTGTCTTCATGAAGTTGTCACACCAACGACTACTTCTACTTCTATGGCTAACGCGTTTAGCAATAAAGTAAAGTAATTTACATGGCGTTCTTCAATGACACGCAGGTCATACAAAAAATAAAGACAACTCCTATGGCTCCTGTCGGTTGTCATACTCATCGACATGCAAGTCGTGATTCCTATTACAAGAACATGATCATCTCATACATCACATATATCATTCATCACATCCTTTGGCCATATCACATCACAAGACACTTGCTGCAAAAACAACTTAGACGTCCTCTAATTGTTGTTGCAAGTTTTTACGTGCCTTCTATAGGTGTTCTAGCAAGAACGTTTCTTACCTACGTAAAACCACAACGTGATATGCCAATTTCTATTTACCCTTCATAAGGACCCTTTTCATTGAATCCGCTCCAACTAAAGTGGGAGAGACAGACACCCGCTAGCCACCTTATGCAACTAGTGCATGTCAGTCGGTGGAACCTGTCTCACGTAAGCGTACGTGTAAGGTCGGTCCGGGCCGCTTCATCCCACGATGTCGCCGAAGCAAGATAAGACTAGTAGTGGCAAGAAAATTAACAACATCTACGCCCACAACTGCATTGTGTTATACTCCTGCATAGTAACTACGCATAGACCTAGCTCATGATGCCACTGTTGGGGAACGTAGCAGAAATTCAAAATTTTCCTATGAGTCACCAAGATGTATCTATGGAGAAACTAGCAACGAGGGGAAGGAGAGTGCATCTACATACCCTTGTAGATCGCTAAGCGGAAGCATTCAAGAGAATGGGGTTGAAGGAGTCGTACTCATCATGATCCAAATCACCGGAGATCCTAGTGTCGAACGGACGGCACCTCCGCGTTCAACACACGTGCAGCCCGGTGACGTCTCCCATGCCTTGATCCAGCAAGGAGAGAGGGAGAGGTTGGGGAAGACTCCGTCCAGCAGCAGCACGACGGCGTGGTGGTGGTGGACGAGCGTGGCAATCCTGCAGGGCTTCGCCAAGCACCGCAAGAGACGAGGAGGGAGAGAGGTAGGGCTGCGCCAGGGAGAGGTGGAAACTCCTATAGATGGCAGCCCCAGAACCTCAATTATATATAGGGGAGAGGGAGGGGGTGCGCCCCCTCTAGGGTTTCCACCCCAAGGGGTGCGGCGGCCCCAAACCCATCTAGGGTGGCGGCCAAGGGGGGAGAGGGGGAAACTTGCCCCCAAGCAAGGTGGAGGAGCCCCCTCCCCAAACCCTAGGTGCCTTGGGCCCTTGTGGGGGGGCGCACCAGCCCACTTGGGGCTGGTCCCCTCCCACACTTGGCCCATGCAGCCCTCTGGGGCCGGTGGCCCCACTTGGTGGACCCCCGGGACCCTCCCGGTGGTCCCGGTACATTATCGATAACACCCGAAACCTTTCCGGTGACCAAAACAGGACTTCCCATATATAAATATTTACCTCCGGACCATTCTGGAACTCCTCGTGACATCCGGGATCTCATCCGGGAGTCCGAACAACATTCGGTAACCACATACAAACTTCCTTTATAACCCTAGCGTCATCGAACCTTAAGTGTGTAGACCCTACGGGTTCGGGAGACACGTAGACATGACCAAGACAACTCTCCGGTCAATAACCAACAGCGGGATCTAGATACCCATTTTGGCTCCCACATGTTCGACGATGATCTCATCGGATGAACCACGATGTCGAGAATTCAATCAATCCCGTATTCAATTCCCTTTGTCTAGTGGTATAGCACTTGCCCGAGATTCGATCGTCGGTATCCCGATACCTTGTTCAATCTCGTTACTGGTAAGTCTCTTTACTCGTTCCGTAACACATCATCCCTTGATCAACCCCTTGGTCACATTGTGCACATTATGATGATGTCCTACCGAGTGGGCCCAAAGATACCTCTCCGTCACACGGAGTGACAAATCCCAGTCTCGATTCGTGCCAACCCAACAGACACTTTCGGAGATACCCGTGGTGCACCTTTATAGCCACCTAGTTACGTTGTGATGTTTGGTACACCCAAAGCATTCCTACGGTATCCGGGAGTTGCACAATCTCATGGTCTAAGGAAATGATACTTGACATTAGAAAAGCTTTAGCATACGAACTACACGATCTTTGTGCTAGGCTTAGGATTGGGTCTTGTCCATCACATCATTCTCCTAATGATGTGATCCCGTTATCAACGACATCCAATGTCCATGGTCAGGAAACCGTAACCATCTATTGATCAACGAGCTAGTCAACTAGAGGCTTACTAGGGACATGGTGTTATCTATGTATCCACACATGTATCTGAGTTTCCTATCAATACAATTATAGCATGGATAATAAACGATTATCATGAACAAGGAAATATAATAATAACTAATTTGTTATTGCCTCTAGGGCATATTTCCAACACTCGGGGCGTCGACCGAGGCGCCCGTCGCGGAGGGCCCTGAGCTCCTGACAGTTGTTGGTGTTGTGGTTGTGCATGTTGTGGAAGACACAGAATGGTTGGTTGCTCTTGGATGACTCGGGGTTGTCGCAGCTGCACTTCGTCTCCGGCTCAGCCGCAAGCACGGCTGGCCCCTTGCGATTCACGTCCTTGGCCTTGGCCTTCTTGTCTTCTGGGTCATCATCGAGGAGCTCGGGGAGGGAGAGGCACCTCTCTTCAGCCCTTGCGCACTTGTTCGTCATGTTGAACATCTCCAGGGCTGTGCAGAGATCCTCGTGGATGGCGAGCTCCTCCTTCATCTTGACATCACGGACGCCATCAGTGAACGCTGAGACGATGGCCTCGTATGACACCTTGGGAATCTTGAGGCGAACGACGTTGAACCGTTGGATGTACTTCTGCAGGGTCTCTCCCGGTT
Organism: Triticum dicoccoides; assembly: GCF_002162155.2. NCBI lineage: Eukaryota > Viridiplantae > Streptophyta > Magnoliopsida > Poales > Poaceae > Triticum > Triticum dicoccoides. Next base: position 547,700,273 of record NC_041391.1, read on the forward strand.
GTTGCTTGATAAGTCGCAGGTCACCCGCGGCCGGCGGACGGTCGCGAGTGCCCTGAAAGTTGGCGATGAAGCGGCCGCGCATATCCTCCTAGGAAGAGACCGACCCCTCGGGCAGGTTTAGGAGCCAAGAACGCGCGCCATCCTTGAGGGCCATCAGGAACCAGTTTGCCATGATCTTCTCATCGCCGCTGGCCGCCTCGATGCTCAGCTTGTAGAGCTGGAAGAACTCGGCGGGGTTGGCGGTGCCGTCGTAGCGTGGAGGCAGGTCAGGCTTGAACTTGCTTGGCCAGACGACGTTGCGGAGCTCCGGGGTGAACGCGCGGCATCCTGCTGTGGCCACTGGAGGTCGTCGAGGAGGTGGAACCTGGTCCTGGTGCACGCGCACCGCCACCTCCTGCGGCGGTACACGGGCCTGGTGCAGGGGCGCTGGAAGTACGCGCACTTCTCCTTGAGGTCGCTGCACCACCTGGCAGCTCACATCCTCCCGAGCTGGCATAGGGCGCGGCGGGTTGCGCCGTGGTGCCACACGCCTTGGCTCAGTGATGACGCCCTGGGCCGAAGGTGGTGGAGGAGCCCCGTGAGCCACGTCGCCCGCTGCAGGTGGCTGCTGAGGCGGTGAGCGGGCCGGGGCAGCGGAGCCCCCGGCCATGCTGACGAGCTCAGCGATCCGCTCAAGCCACTCCTTGTAGAAGTCGCCGACCGGGCGGTAGCGAAGGAGCTCCCGCCCCATGAGCAGAGCGGCCTGCGCGTCCGCTGGGCCGTGACGCGCGTGGGAGGACGAAGCTGCTGGAGTCAGTGACGGAGTAGCGGTGCGCCCGTCACGGCGCACCGACGGGTGCAGCGAAGAAGCTTGTTGCTCATGGCCGGCAGGGCCCGTGGCGGCGTTGGCCACCAGAGACGGAGCACGACGAGCACAACCATCGTCCCCCGGAGCCGTCTGAGCAACGCGAGCAGCGACTGCGACCCGGCGCTCGGCGCGAGCTCGGCGTGCGTCGGGCATGGAGGTGTCGGAGTGGCGGTGGGTCGATCGACGAAAGAGGAGATCCGACGCACCCCTACCTGGCGTGCCAAATGTCGGATTACGGGTTCCGCAAACCCTTGAGAGGTTCGAACTCCGGGGTGCGTGCGGAGATCTCAACCTACCCAACCTGCCTACTCGCGATCCTCCTAAGCCTAGTGCGACGAGCTCGAAGAAACAAAGAGACACAACAGTTTATCCTGGTTCGGGCCACCTTGCGGTGTAATACCCTACTGCAGTGTTTTGGTGGATTGCCTCATAGGGCTGAGGATGAACTAATACAGTGGATGAACTGGCCTCAGGAGGTGAGGTGTTCTTGAGCTCGAGAGAGCTGGTGAGGTGGTCCGGTGAGAATGGATCCCATCCCCCTCTATGGTGGTGGCTAAGTCCTATTTATAGTGGCCTTGGTCCTCTTCCCAAATGTTGGCGGGAAGGGATCCCACAACGGCCGGATTTGAAAGGGGACAAGTAGTACAGCTTATCCTGACAAAAGTAGTCTTCTCCTGCGAAAAGCCTCTGGTCATGACGCTGCGGTGGGCTCGGCGATGACCTTCATCCTGCCGTCCTGGCGGTTTTGGTCTTGTTGCACCAGAATGAAAACCTTTGGCTGATTCCTCGGGACTCCGCGCCTGTGGCTTGCCTCCCTTTCACCGAAGAGGAAACCTGCGCTCTGCGCCCGCTGGCACCCGCCCGGCCTTGGTCGTCATGGCTCACGTCAGCTGAGCCTCGTGAGGTAAACCTTGCATGAAACTCTCCGCCCCTCGGGAGCCAGCCTGAAGAGGTCGATCCCCTCGGGGGTCTTGGCATCGTCCGCCTCGCGAGGCTCGGCCCCTCGTGAGAGTCTCGAGTTGTTGATGCTGAAGCTGAGCCGTACCAGGCCGACGATGAAGCCATGCGGTGGGCCACAGGCAGGCAGGGATGGATACCCCCATATCCAGAAGGCCGACATAAGCCTCTCACATCCTTCGGTAGATTACAGATGCAGTTATCCATAGATTTGATTGCTCCACCTTATGCAGGGCATTGTCTTATGCAGTTTGCTATTTTCTCTGCAAGTGGCATGGGAGGACATCATGACGTGCATTGGTGGAAAATCACTTGATGTAACCTCCAAGTTTTCAATGGTTGTTTGTTTGATGTCTTTGTTTTCTTTTCTCTGGTATTTTAGTTTTTTTTCATATGCAATTTGGATTTTTTAGGGGATCTAAACATAAAGTTTGGTCTTTAGAAAATGCATTTTGGATCATTCTTTATTCGCATTTGATTTCAGATGTGTTATTTTTCTCTTTCACTCTCTTCCCTAAGAAAACCAAAAAAATGTGGCTCGTTTCTCTCTGCCTCTCCCTCTATCCCTTGAGCATGTAGCACAAACATCTTCCCTAAAGAAAGTACCACGAACATCAAAGAGGTTGTTAACGTGGACAAGGCCCAAACTTCATGGAAGGCAAAGGAGTTGGTGAATGGGATGGCAACACCATTGACTATCGTAATCACCGAAAGTATTAAACCCAAGACACTGGATGCACTGCCCATATTGACATGATTCCTCACCCAAGGATAAAAACACTAAGGGTTGGAGTGGTCTACTGCCACATGGAATGGCTGCGAGGCGCTGGGCCTGAGCAGACTGCCTTCTCATAGCTCTATGCAGCACTGCCTGGATATGCTCAGACGCACACCAGCTGGTCAGAGGCGAGGAATTAAGACAATGACGATCCTGATCACCTGGCACATCTGAAAGGAGCGGAATGCTTACGTTTTCAGAAGGAAAATGCCCAAGACCGGCGATGTTCTCCAGGCTATAAAGCTTGATCTTACACAATGGAGGTCTGCCGGAGCTGCATGCTTAGAGCCCCCGTCGGGGACGCCCTGATGAGATAGTCAGCTTTACGTAGGCGACGGGTGCCTTATCCTCTTTTTACTTATTTTCTTTTATCCCGAGCCCTGCTCCTGTTCGCCATGATCACTTGATCCTCACTGTTTTCCCGTATGGTTTCTCCTAAATCAATGAAGCCGGTCAAAACCGGATCTTTCAAAAATATATATTCTATTTGAGTTGAAAATCCTATAAACCGAATTAGCATCCCATGGAAAGTCTTCTTTGATCACATTCGAAAAAAGGGAATTGTCGTCCTACAATTTTTCAACAAACATAACATCTTAACAAACATGTTTCTAGTCTTTGCGTTTACCATTCATACATGACATCGGACAAACGGTTTTGAAGTTTTTATGTGGGCTTGGTTATCGTAGGTGCACGACTTATCGATTTCCGCACTTAAACCTGATTACCAAGGTACGGCTTAATGCGGGTCATGTTTGTCGACGCGAGCATGAAAAAATGGCAAAATCTGAATTCAATCAAACTCAACTTGTTTGCTGCCCGGGGAGTAGCCAGAAGATTCGCTCAATGAATTATAAACGCCCAAATACAAAAAAAAAGCACCCTAATTAACTCAGCTCAGACGCAACTCATTTTCCCAGGGATTAGGATCATTTGCCAATCTTTACATAGCTACTCCCTCTGTCACATAATATAAAATGTTTTTTAACACTACACTAGTGCCAAAACGTCTTATATTATGAGACGGAGGGAGTAGTAAAGTGTGGGTTAAGATCAAATTTCTCCATTTTCCGGTACCCCGGAGCCGGAAAAGATGGACGGTGTTAAAACCAGGCCAGCAATAGCAAATCCCAGGTCCGAAGGCCAAACAGCTTACATTTGCGTTCCGTGGAGTGCACGGGGCCCCGATCTTGGAAGGCAGCGGAAATCCAAAACCCCCGTGAACCAATCATCACACCACGCGCCGCGCCGCGCATGGAGATCCACTCCCGCAAGCCACAGTGACGCGCCACCGGCGGGGCGGCCGCCGTTGCGCAAAGCAGATCTATCTATCTATCCAGCGCGCGTGTGCACGCACATGCAGGCGACCGTCCATCACGCGCTATCATTTCGGCCTGTCTGCCCACCGTTCGTCCCTCCCATACCAGTCTCAGGCCCGTCCATCACCCCTGATCGCCGGCCGACCTGTTGCAATCGAAATTTGGAAACACCCACGGTGCCAGCCATTTTTGCCTGACCCGGAAAACACCACACCTCGTCTCCCCGGTTTCGATCCATCCACCGTCCCTGCTTCGCTGACAGTTACACGGCCAAAAAGATCACAAATGATGTAGCAACAAAAAGCAGAAACGCCTCACTTTTTGACACTTTGTAGTATGTGAAGTGACCCCAGAAGGAGATGAAAGAATCTAGCAGCAGTAAAAAGCCAACATCATCACTCTACACAGATCTATAAAACGGATGTGGGGGACAAGCAGAAAAAGGTGAAGAGAAAGACGAAGAAAACGCAGCAAAAAGCAGATCCCCATTAAGTGAAGGGCCATCCCAAAGAAGAACCAAAACTTTACACCAGCCGACCTGCCTCTAATAAAACAGACTCTCCACACATCCTAAATAAACATCGGCGTATATGTACCAGCAGGCAGCAGCCACCTCCAGCTGCTGTTTGTTATATTATGTAAGAGATGATCCGATGGTTTGGTTCTCGAACCGCCGGATCTCGCCGGCGAGGCGCTTCATGGCGTCGTCGTACACGTAGGGGACGCCCTCAAACGTAACCTTGCGGCCGCCGCCGGGCCGCGGCACAAACTCCTGGCAGGGCTCCCCCAGCACGTTGATGGAGTTGTGGTAGTGGTAGTACCTGATGAGGGCCTCCGTCTTGTGCGTCGACCTCCCGTACACGTTCTGCGACATGTGCACCCCGGTCGCATACGCGTTCCGCGCCTGGATCGCGTACTTGCGGTCGCGCCGGACCCTCGTGATCGAGTTCCGGAACACGAACTTCTCGAATCCCCATTCCCTGCATCGTCGGTGAAATGCGCACGTTAGTTAGTTCTTCGGATCACGTCGTTGCTATGTTACAATGCCGATTAGTCTGAAATGTAAAATCAATGACAAAGGCAAAGACTATGCTAAAATTTATATGTCATGAACAAAGCAAATTTTGTTTACTGGGTTCAATTCATCTTTGTTTTCAGGCAGGTAGAAGGCGATACCTTTATCGTGGAACCAAATCATGATATATAGTAAGGTTTTTTGCTTCAGTGGTGAATGCTGGAGAACAGAATGTATTAAAGTAATTGGCTTTGTTTGTGAAACCAACAGATGCTTTACTAAGATTTTTGGCTCAAAAGTGAAAGATGTTGGAGAACCAAATGTGCTCAAGTAATGACCTTTAGTTGTGACACCTAATGATGCTTTAATTAACTGCTTTGCAGGACTAAATTTGACCAAAAGAATTGGTTCAGTGATGAAAGCTGGAGAACAAAAAGAGAAGGTGTCAACCGCCATGCTGCCCTGTAGGACTCAATTTGACCAAAGGAAATCTAACCAATTTTTAATTAAAAAAATTAACTGTTGAAGGTCGAACTCAAGTAGCACAGTGCCCAATTGTTCAACAGACTGCATATAAACAAGTAGTAACTGCTTTGAGAATGTCTGTTTGTCTGAATTAACAACACAACCCCTGTTCTACTGACAAAATATATACTCCTATTTGGGAATGCTACCAAACCGGTAGAACAAATTGCATTTCCAACCAGCCTGAGGCTAAATTTGGGAGGCGGCGTGACAGAGATCTCGCAATCACAAATGTAAAAATAGTTACTGAAGATATTACTACGAGATACGGGATAGAAATCACAAACAAACCTTGAGTAATCATTCCTCGGATTCTTGACGCAGAGCTTGGTGGACATGGGATTCTGCTCGATGGTGAACTGCGTGTAGCCCGAGAGCTTGCCGAGCACCTGGTCCAGAGCCTGGCCGTTGGGCAGGTAGAGGTACTCGTCGACGTCGAAGAAGAAGGTCCAGTTGGCGGCGTGCCGGTACCGGTGCAGGCAGTCGTTCACCACCAGGAACTGGTTGTAGTAGTAGCTGTCGAACTCGGCCTGCGCCCGGATGTCCTGCACCGTGATCCGCCCCGCCCTGATCCACGGGTCCAGCACCGCCCTCACCTCCGGGCTGACGCCGCCGGCGTCGTGGAAGACGAAGTGCGACCTGGGCCCGAATAAGTGCGCGTGGTAGGCCACCCACTCGCGCATGCGGCTGGCGCTGAGGTTGCCGTAGAGCGAGGAGCCGCAGTAGAGGTAGTCGTACTGGAACGGCGGGCTGAAGATGGCCTCGTCGTAGGCGCCCGGCGCCTCCTCCAGCGCCACGAAGCGCTCGTACCGGCGGGAGGCCGTGGAGTGGTAGGCGTGGACGAGCAGCCTGCCGCCGGCGTTGGCCGCGTTGGGGTTGGAGGGGAAGGTGCAGTTGACGACGACGGTGGTGTAGACGCGGCCGTACCCCCAGTCCGGCAGGATCTTGTAGGCCTTGGTCCGGACGGCGGGCGGCGCCGGGTCAGCGGCGCTCGGGTTGGGCTGCCACTCGCACTTGAAGTAGGGGGTGCCGAACACGTGGGTGGGCTTAGACGCCAGCCCCACGATGGCGAACGTCCGCGGCCCGCCCCGGTACGCGCCCATCTGCACGAACAGCGCCGCCGCGCTGCCGTACGGCCGGAGCACCGGCCTTTTCGGGTCCTCCAGGCGCACCGCCGCGCTGCCGGACGGCCGGGGCACCGGCCTTTTCGGCTCCTCCGCGCGCGCCGCCGCGGTTACGTGCGGCCGAGGGAGCACCGGCTTGTTCGTGTTCGGCTGCTCCGCCCGCGCCGCCGAGCTTACGTGCGGTCGAGGGAGCACCGGCTTGTTCGTGTTCGGGTCCTCCGTCCGCGCCGCGGCGCTTACGTGCGGCCGAGTGAGCACCGGCTTGTTCGTGCTCGGGTCCTCCGTCCGCGCCGCCGCGCTTACGGGCGGCCGAGTGAGCACCGGCTTGTTCGTGTTCGGGTCCTCCGTCCGCGGCGCCGGCTTCGCCAACCGCATCGGAACAGCGGCGACGGCGGCCGTGGCCGGAGCCGACGTCGCCACCGGTGCGCCCTTGGTAGCTGCGTTGGAGGACGTCGAGTTGGCGGAGTGAACCTCAGTGTTGTTGATGTTGCTGGCGGCGGCAGCGGAGGTTGTGGCGAGGGGAAGGGCGCAGGGGGGCGCGGATGCGGAGGAGCGGGCGGCGGCGAGGAGGGAGCCGTAGGGCTGGAGCTGCCACAACGCGACGAAGAGCGTGAGGAAGGCGAGCGAGGCGACGAAGAGCTTGATGTCCACGCACGGGACGGCGACGAGCGCTCCACCCCCACCGCCACCGCCACCTCCCGCGTCTTTCTTCTTCATGACACGCACGGTTACGTACGACTCTGCAATCGAAACGGCCACCAGCTCCTCGATCCGCCTGCGCGGCCGGTCGGCGCTCCGCTACGGGCTCTGCTCCCGTGCTCCGGCCGGACCAGTGCTCCGGTTGCGCGCCGCGCTTTCCCCCCTCCCTCCCTCCGTCCGTCCTGGTTATCTTTCTCGGGAGCGGGCGAAGGGCTGGGTGGGCGGTAAAAGGCAAGAGAGGTTCGATCGAGATGCGTGGAATGTGGGGGGTGACGGAGCGGAGGGGGAGGGGAAGGTGGCGTCTGAATCGACGGGTCGGTCGGTGTGTCGACGTTGTCGACGGACGGAGCGGGGGAGGGATTGTTCTGGACGCTGCGGGCGAGAGACGGGGGGCGGCGCCGCGAAGCAACAGTCAAGGCTGGCTGGCTGGCTGGCTGGCTCAGGGCGGGCAGGGGAAGGAAGGAGGGAAGGAAATGAAGGCGCGTGTGAGAGAGGTACTGGTGGTGGTGGAGTGAGTTTAGGGCGATTAACCGCCGGATCCGCGCGGTCCGTAACGCAGGCCACCAACCGCGTTCGTAGGGCGTCGTGGCTGGCTGCCGCTGGCGCTGGCGATGAGGAAACTCTCGGAAGGAAATCAAGGCCCGCCACCGGACAACGCGTGCGGGAGCGGCCGCCAGTTTGGCTTGCACCTGTCGCAAGTCCGGGCATGCAAGCAACAGCGCCGCGGCTCCGTGGATCGGAGACGAGTAGTGGTTGTAGTACAGGGACGGCGTGGCTCGACTCGTCTACGGTAGAAAAGCCGTCGCCTACACGGTCTCACTTCAGGCGGTACGCACGTGGTTGACAGCATCTCCAACAGCCGCGCTATAGCGCCGCGCGCAAAAAACCTGTTAGCGCGCGCGCTGCGCCCGCTCCAGCAGCCGCGCTAAAATGCAGCGCGCGCGCGCCGCTCCAGCAGCGCGCAAAAATACAGCGCGCATTAAACATTTTTTTTAATTTTCGAACGCATAGATAAAATAAAACTAGATAGATTGCATAAATAAAAAACGATACAAAGGTATTTTACATCGGTGCAACTAGATAGATAATTCGAAAGCATAGATAAACTACGGCGCAACTAGATAGAAAATTCGAAAGCATAGATAAACTACGGCGCAACTAGATAGAAACTACTCTAAGTCGCTATCATCATCACCATCGCTATCATCCTCGGCGGTGTCGTCCAAGGTGTCTAGCCAGATGTCCAGCCACCGATCATCGTCCGGCGTGAAGAACGACTGCCCACCTGCTGCAACGATGTCGGACTGCGCATTCGCCCAACGCCTTCCGCTGACGGCTTTCCAACCGCTTCTCGCGGCGCCTTTGCGTGTCCTCCTCGCGGCGCCTTGCCCAGTAGGCCTGCTCGTAGGCGACGTCCTCCGGGTGGCACTGGCGCCACTCCGCCATGACCCGCTCGTCCTCCTGGGCGACGAGGAGGCGGCGTTGCCGCTCGGCGTGCTCCGCACGGTCTTCCGTTGTGTTCAGACGAGGCAGAGGGGCGAGGTTGAGAGCTTGCTGGAGCGTGTACACATCTTGAAAGTTCATCTGGCCGCGCGGCCGGCCTAGGCGCCACGCCGCCGCGTCGTACGCGCGGGCGGCCTGGCGCGCTGTCTCGTATGTGCCGAGGCCGAGCCGGAGTTCGTCGGAGCGTATCTCCGCGGTGTAGACGCCGTTGGGGCGCAGGCGAACGCCGTGGTAGCTGGACGCTCCTCGGCGGCGCGGCGGCATGGCGGCGCGTCGGTGTCGGGGCGCTGGAGCGGCGCGTGGCAGAGAGAGGAAGAGGAGAAGAGGAGGTGCGAGAGAGGCGCGTGGCGCGCGCAGCATTTTATAGGCGCGCCGGAAGCGGTGCGCAAAATATGGCGCGCGAGCTGGCGTTTTTTCGCGCGTGCGCAAGCGGTTCCCGCGCGCGTGATTTTCCCGCCGCCGCTGGAGCGCGACAAAACGCCCCGCGCGCGCTAAAGGCTGCGTTTACCGCGCGCGCGTCGTTTCGCGCGGCCGTTGGAGATGCTCTGATAACCGGGTCTCAGCGGAAAAAAAGACGCTTCGTAGAACGGCGAGGTTAAGGGTTTCTCATCATGTGACGAGATTGAATGTCAGGTGCTTTCGATTTGTCCAAGGGTTCAACGATGACGACCAGTTGCGTAGCCAAGATCGATGAGCGCCCGAGCCAAACCTGCATCTATAGTAGCTACAGTGTCACGTGCACAAAGACTAACCGGGTGTCTTTGACAAGGTTAAACCGGCTCTGATGGGAGAGCGGCGCAATCAACGTGTTAGCAGCTTGTTCTAGCTGCCACCGTGGTCGATCGGTGGCCACAAAATCTTAATATCCTATCTCCGTCTAGATGAATAAGTCATTCGCGTAGTTGTAGGTCATCGATTTGAGGAATTAAATATGTGTAATATGTCATGAAAAGTATATCAATAAATTTCTACACGGATATAGTTTCTAAATATATATTTTTTCACGTATATTAGATAATTAAATAGTCGGTCTAGAACTACGCAAATGACTTATTCACCGAGACGGAAGTAGTAGTGTTTTTATTCGGAAGTGCTTCGTTTAAAGAAAATGAAAAGTAAGAGCTCTTCGACTCAAAAGGACGAAAGTCGGTGTATAGAAGACGCCGCCAAGACATGAAGCGACCGACCGCATCGACGTGTCAACCTGGGGCTAAAAAGCGTTGCTCGCCCTGATTAAAAAAAAAAGGAAATGATTCAACGAGACAGTGCCACGACTCAGACGATGTGGTACTAGAAAATTAGTAACGTCTCCGTTCTTGGATCTGCTTGCCGGATGCGGATGCTGGCATCATCTCGTCTTCTCCTCGCCTTTCTCGCTGGCGCCCGGGCCGTGCTCTGGTGCCTGCACCTGTGCCATGCAAAGCACAGGTCATCTAAGGCGGAGGGGTCCATCTCGACTTCCTTCTCTTCTGCTGAGCGGCACTGCACTCTGGTACGACTTGAATACTGTTCACCTTATCCATACCCCGTCCATTAGAGCATCTCCAATAGCATGTGTATATTTGGATGTCTATATATTCATATAGACAATGGTCTAAAAAGATTCCCTCATATACACATCCAGTTTTACATCAGAATGTCTATATAAAGGGACCATGACAGGTGGACCGTTGCTGGGGAGAGGAAGAAATCATGACTACAGCTGAGTTTAGACAGCGCCTTCACATTGTCCAGGCGTGGACATTGTCGAGGTCGATTTAGAGAACGTGTATATTTGGACAACCATATAGACAAGCTGTTGGACGCCTGTTTTAGGCTCACGTCGTGAAAAACGAATATAGACATTCATATAGACAAGCTATTGGAGATGCTCTTACTAGCAGCAGACGTGCTATTGGTGCATGATTGTCGCGTGGATGTGCGCTTCCGCGACAGTGTGAAGGCTAGTCCATTTTTCTCGACAAAATTACTACGTAGTCCACTTGAATTTACTAGCTCTGTAAGGCCTTGTACAATGGGAGGTGCTTAGGAGAGGTGCTTAGAGAAATAAACCAGGCTTTTGTTAAGCACCGGTGCTTATTTGTACAGGATAGACGCTTAACTAAGCGTCTCTCCTGTAGAAATAGGCACCGGAGCTTCAGAAAAACCCGGTTTATTTTTCTAAGCATCTCTCTAAGCACCTCCCATTGTACAAGGCCTAAGAGCATCTTCAACGGCAACCCGTAAAAAATCTCTCGCATTGTTCACGAACAGAAAGACATAGACGGCAAGCAATTCAAACTAATCCAAGAGAAAGACCGGTCCACGGACATGAATGCGGATGGCGGCCATCCAATACTAGCCGCATACATTTTAAATCGCCCTTTAACTAACTAGACGAAGTTGATGCAAACCGACCGATATTCATCAAAGTCCAGATAGAAAATAGAACAAATCAACCACACATTAGCTTCATCCAGCAGTGTGTGCATGTAAATGCCCGTCCCGCTGACCTGTGGTACAGCACGGCGGCACGTGCGGGCTACATATAATGTGTAGACTAACATTGAGTGAATGGATCAATCAACAAGTTTAGCAGGAGGAAGTAAAACTTACCATCTCCTTCATGCCCGCGTGCAATGGCCACCTTGCCTCGAGCTGACTGACCAAGTTGCAGAACTTGATGACGCTGACCTGAATAGCGTGCCAGCGATACGACAACGACCTCACGTTGCGTGGCCGCATGATGTACACGTTGTAGGGCGGAATGTGCTTTCCCGCATGAAACTTTTTCATGCACTTGTTCCGAGAAGAGCGACCCTCTGGAGCCTATGAAATCTGGGGATACAACCAGCCACGCATCACACAACAACTCATCCTCCATGATCGAGTAACTCGCCATCCTTCGTACTCTAAAAAACACCTGCCGGCTGTGCTGTCCGCCATGGAGGTCGTCGACAGAGGGCGGAGTGTACCTAGGTACAAACGGCTCCAGGGCTGAAAGTTCTCGCAAAACGACGAGTGGGCGCGTCGGTGATGGTTGCGGACGTCCGACAATGCCTCTCTGGCGGCCGGAGACGAACAACGGCATCGGCGAAGGTGAAGGGTGCCGATGTAAAGCAAGGGGAAGAAGGGACGGAGTGGAATGAAATTGGACTGGGCCAGGGGTGTCGGAGCCCAACGTTTCGGGTGTCTGGACTCCCGCAAACCTCCCACATTTTTGTCTCCATTTTGCGAGAGAAATCGCATCCGGGACGCCCCGCGGACCGATACGGGTCGGGTTGGATGGCTTCTGCGGTTCGGACAGTACGGTCCGGAATGTTGCGGGAGGTTTACGGGTCCGCCTTGGAGATGCCCTAACGTTGTCGTACTTAAAAAGCACTAGAATTTTGCGGTAATTATGCATGAAAACACGTTATATCAGTGGTTCTATATACGATGTTGGCTACATCAGAGAGCTGTTGTGCCGCCATGTGTTTTTTTTTTGCGAAAAGCCCCCTCGCCTTTTGGGAATCAACCCAAGCCTCATTGGATTTGTGGGTCCCCCATGTCAGGGTAAAACAACTAGGACAACCGTCCTTACTCTCCTCTCGATCGAGTCGCTCTCCCTAGCACCTCCCTATTATGCCCTCGTGATCATCATCGTTGTCGAGCCGCCAGCGCCATGGTGCCTTGGGGACGACGGCAAGACCAGTGACGATCCCCTGGAGGAGTTTGATTAAATGTAAGCCCCCTCTCTTCTATCTCGTAGGCTACTGTTGGGGATAGGGTTCTTACTAACCAGGGATTTTTTGTATCTGAATCTCAATTCGAATCGAATCCAGCCAATTTGACTTGCTCAATTTGATGGTTCCATAGTATACCCCTTTTCAGCTTCACCTACAGTTATGCATTACATTCGAATAGAGCTATTATGGTATGAGATCTTCTTATCACGTTCCTCAGTGTAGAACATGTAGCCATTTATGTCATACGCTTGGTTCCTCAATACCGTAGGTGATGGCTTTTGTGTCAACCACGTTGCAATGTCATTCGGCGTGCCAAACGATCCTTCGAGCATCTGAGTAGTCCTTATTGTGCGTCTTTATCTCAACATCCAATGGATGCACCATGGGTAAGAAGCTTTGTCGTATCTCCACCAAGTGTTCTTCAGCAGAAGCATCGAGAACTGGGCTGTTAAGAAGTACCGTCAAATGGGCTTGATCAGGCTCATCTCCGGGTGTAGCGTGTGGCACACCAACAAGGACTGGCTTACCAGTCAGCCTTCCCTCATGGCGAGAGAGGGGAAAACCTATAGGTCTTCGTTTCATGTATTTGGTGCAAAACTCAACCACCTCCTCCGCGGTTTAACCTTGTAGGATTCTTACCTCTGGATGGCATCGATTCCGACAATAGCGCTTCAATATTCCCATGAACTGCTCAAAGGGATACATGTTGCAAAGAAACACATGACCACAATACTTTATCTCGTTGACAAGGTGCACAGTGAAATGGACCATGACATCAAAGAATGACTGTCGGTGTCAAAACCGGCGGATCTCGGGTAGGGGGTCCCGAACTGTGCGTCTAGGCGGATGGTAACAGGAGACAAGGGACACGATGTTTTTACCCAGGTTCGGGCCCTCTCGATGGAGGTAAAACCCTACTCCTGCTTGATTGATATTGATGATATGGGTAGTACAAGAGTGGATCTACCACGAGATCAAGGAGGCTAAACCCTAGAAGCTAGCCTATGGTATGATTGTTGTAATGGTTGTTGTTGTGTCCTACGGACTAAAGCCCTCCGGTTTATATAGACACCGGAGAGGGCTAGGGTTACACAGAGTCGGTTACAATGGTAGGAGATCTACATATCCGTATCGCCAAGCTTGCCTTCCACGCCAAGGAAAGTCCCATCCGAACACGGGACGGAGTCTTCAATCTTGTATCTTCATAGTCTTGGAGTCCGGCGGACGATGATAGTCCGGCTGTCCGGACACCCCCTAGTCCAGGACTCCCTGAGTAGCCCCTGAACCTGGCTTCAATGACGATGAGTCCGGCACGCATAATGTTCGGCATTGCAAGGCGGGTACCTCCTCCGAATAATCCATAGAAGATTGTGAACACCAGGATAGTGTCCGGCCCTGCAAAATAAATTCCACATTCCACCGTAGAGAGAATAATATGTACACAAGTTCAATCTGCTGACGTATTTCGTGGCATGACGTCGCGCCACTACTATCGTGTCAAAACCGGCGGATCTCAGGTAGGGGGTCCCGAACTGTGCGTCTAGGCGGATGGTAACAGGAGACAAGGGACACGATGTTTTACCCAGGTTCGGGCCCTCTTGATGGAGGTAAAACCCTACGTCCTGCTTGATTAATATTGATGATATGGGTAGTACAAGAGTGGATCTACCACGAGATCAAGGAGGCTAAACCCTAAAGCTAGCCTATGGTATGATTGTTGTAATGTATGTTGTATCCTATGGACTAAAGCCCTCCGGTTTATATAGACACCGGAGAAGGCTAGGGTTACACAGAGTCGGTTACAATGGTAGGAGATCTACATATCCGTATCGCCAAGCTTGCCTTCCACGCCAAGGAAAGTCCCATCCAGACACGGGACGGAGTCTTCAATCTTGTATCTTCGTAGTCTTGGAGTCCGGCGGACGATGATAGTCCGGCTGTCCGGACACCCCCTAGTCCAGGACTCCCTCAACTACCAAGCCTTTACTTGAATCATTTTTTATTATACCACCTCAGCGTGTTTAGCGAAGCGGTTTCCTTGGCACGTCTTGTCGAAGCAGAGATCGTGTTCCCCTTATTCCGGGACTCTCATCAATACGGACGTGGGTAACCCAACCGCGCCATTGATGGTGGCATTTGGGAGATAAGCGAGTTTTACCAGGCCGGTGGGGACGCATAGTTTTCGTCCGCCCATATATAAGGGGATAAGGATCCGCCTTTTCACCTACGCCTTCTTCCTCCTTTGCTTATCCATCTCCGCGCACTCGAGCTCCAGCGCCCAAGTTCGCACATCTCGTCTCAACCTTCTCCAGTCATGTCCGGAGCGGGAGGCAAGTGGTTGGCCTCCACCGTTAAGGAGGAGCACATCGAAAAGCTGCGCGGCGCCGGATACCTCTCCAGCGACATCGCGCACCGGCTGCCCGACAAGGGGCAGCTCATCCCCACCCCCAGGCCCCATGAGAGGGTCGTATTCCTTCCCCACTTCCTCCGCGGACTGGGCTTTCCACTTCACCCCTTTGTCCAGGGGCTCATGTTCTACTACGGCCTGGATTTCCACGATCTGGCGCCGAACTTCATGCTCAACATCTCGGCGTTTATCGTCTTGTGCGAGGCCTTCCTCTGCATCTAGCCCCACTTCGGCTTGTGGCTCAAGACCTTCAATGTCAAGCCGAAGGTAGTGAAGGGCACGCAGGCAGAGTGCGGAGGCGCCATGTTGGGCAAGATGCCCAACATCCTCTGGTTCGAAGGGGCCTTCGTGGAGTCCGTCAAGGGGTGGCAATCGGGGTGGTTCTACATCACCGAGACGCGCGACCCTACGTGGGTGGCGGCCCCCGAATTCAGATCTGGTATCCCCATGCAGCTCACCTCCTGGAAAGAGAAGGGCTTGCTATGGGGTAGTTCGAAGGAGCTGACGGGACTCCAAGCCTGTATCCAGAAGCTGGTGAACAAGAAGCTCAGGCTTGTTAATGTGGTCCAAGTCATGCTCGTCCGCTGGATTCTCCCATGCCAAGAACGGGCATTCAACCTGTGGGAGTTCCATCCGACACAGCACCAGGCGTTGAGCGGGCTCTTCGACACGACGTACGAAGGCGCCTGGAGGGTGCTGTTCAAGGGCGCCGAAGCTCCCGCATCCGCGACTAAAGATCGCGGATTTCACTCGCAGCATCCAGCTGACGAGGTAAGTGATTCTACCCCTTTACGGGACACTTGTTGTTAATAGTTTGACTCTAAGCGGGTTTCAATCTCCCTTTTCCTTTGACAGGACTAGATGAAGAAGGCCGAGAAGATCATCTGCCCGGCTCCCATGCCAGAAAACCCAGTAGACGCCCGTCTAGCGGGGCTGCTGGTTCCGGCACCGCATGTGGTGCCGGAGAAGAAGGCCAAGAAGGTGGCCACGGGTACTCGAAAGAGCTCCCGCTTTCAGGTGTCCGACGACTCCGAGGCGGACTCCTCCCCCGAAGGTGAGGAGAAGGAAGAAGACTCTCTCCCAGAGGAGGGAGAGAGGAAGAGGAAGGCTTCCCCAACAGGGGAGGCCGAAGGGTCCAAGAGGGGAAGAACTATTCCCCCGGACAGCTCCGCCAACACCAACGTTGGCAGCGAAGAGTGGCCTTCAAGGGCCAGGCCTCCGGCAAGATCATAAGTATCCGGATTCCTGAATGATTTATAATTTATTTTTATGTCACATAGCGTCCTTCTAATGCCGCATACTGCCTGCAGTCCGGCCGATGATGATCTCCCCGCTTCGTCGAGCGGGTCGTTGGCTCCGTCGGATGTAGATTCCATCCCGACTGCCTCCACCCCTCGCGCCGCTGAGGACGCCGAGGTGGGATCCCAGGAAGGGACCCATAAGGAGGAGGCTCGGGAGGCGCCGCAAGGCAGCCTCCCGGACTTTGCGCCGGACTCCACGCCGGATTCCATCAAGGAAGAACACCGCACTATCATGAGTGCGGTGATTCAGAAGGTTCAGCTCGCCAAGAGCGGGCTGACCGAAGCCTGCAGTAGCCTTCTAACAGGCTTTGAGGTAAGAAGTTAAAAATATGTAATGTAATACCGCATAGACAGTAGCCCCTGATGCTCGGTTCGGTGTTCGGAAAGAAAAGCCGGACTGAGGATCTAAAAAAGATATACGGAGGGTTGCTAAAAAAATATGTCAATATGGGTTTGCAGGCTGCGCTGCTGACCTCTGCCGCACTAACTGCAGAGGTCGGTGCATTGAAGCAGGATCTCGAGCGGTCCAAGCAAGAGCTCGGCCGTGCCAAGAAGCAGCTCGAGGACAAAGAAGGTGAGTAACACCACTTTGAATAGTTACCTTACAGAAAAGGATTTAGGTTGCAACAAAAAATAACAAGGATAATATGGGTACTGCAAGGGCCACGAACGAGGTGGCAACCCTGAAGGAGGCTGTGTCCGCGGCCAAACGCAATGCGGCCACGGAACGGGCAGAGCGAGAGAAGCAGGAGGCGCGGGTGTCGGAGGTGAGGCAAGAGCTCCAGGCTCTCATGGAGTAGCATGAGAGTTTGGAGTGCGACTCAAAGACTCGAGAGTCCGATCTTGCCTCGGCTCTCGAAAGTGCCAAGTCCGCCAAGGCCGAGGCCCATAAGGCCCTCCAGGAGATTGAGGTGGTGAAGAAAATAGCGGCGGGTAAGGCATTTTTCATGCAAAGCAAGCATGTTAATGTAAACTACCTGACACTTACCCGAATTCGGAGCTCTCCAGGGGCGTTTGCAGATCTGCCTCGCAGTGTGTCCGATGCCGCCGCGTTCTATCGAGCCGAGGAAGGTTGACCATGATTGGAGTCATGGCAACATGCATCATGCGGGGGGTACAGCCATTGCAATACAGGGGCCACCCCATGTGGGATTTCAACGGGGAAGATGATGCCACCCGCCATGGCCGCCAAGGGCCAGATTCGACCGAGGATCTGGTGCAGATCCTGTCCGGCCTGTACAAGGGGGAGAAGGAGGACTTCCTTCGAACGAACCCCTTGAATGGGTTTTCCATGAATAACCCTCGGGGCTGGGTAAGCGAACACTTTTAAGGGCTCAACCCATGCTTTCAAAGTCTAAGCCTTTTACATTATATCTTCGGCGCACGAACTGCGCCGGATTGTGGAGGACATGGTAAGTCCAGCTCCACAACCCGAGGATCCAGAGAGATCCCAGGATCCGGCCTCCGAAGAGGATCCGGATATCGAGGTGGAGCTGATCGACGGGGTGTTCCACCAGCTCAGCATGGATAACGCTTTAGTTGCCATTATGGCGGACTACCCCGAATTATATCCAGCTTCCCAGGTGATTGTGACCGAGGTCCGGACACCATTATCTCTTCCTTGCCCATTTCTGACCTTCGCGAACGATGGTGCTTTGCAGGAAGCGCCTTCAAGGCGGGAAGCCGAGCCCGCGGCGGCTGACCAACAAAGGCCAGTTCGGACCAGCAGGCGGAAAAGGAGCGCAGCGCGGACTGGAACGTCGCCGCAAGGGTATAGTTCGTATTTAAATATTCAGAGCAACGTTCCTAGGGAGCGTCTGAGTGCTCGTGATCTTTGTAGGAGAAAAGGCGCTCGCCGGACTGCGGGCGTAGAGGTTGCCGATCCGACCTACACCGGCCAGGCTCCAGCGCCTGGTCTGGAGGGGGAGACAAGCGTAAGGCGCGGGCCGGATACTCCTCCAACGGAGGATGCCGACAGACTGTCCGCCACCAAGTCTGAGGTGGAGAGCGCCATGAACCATAGGCACCGTCGGACAGTATTTCGTGACGCGTGCTTTTCCCCTGAGGCGCTGAACGCCTTTAACGCGGGGGACGCGCACCTCCGTGCTGCTCAAGATGGTTTTACCAGAGCCACGGAGCAGTATGTAAAAGACATACAGGTAAGGGAATTTAATGGTTATATATGCCAGTAGCCCCCGAGACTTAAAGTAGTTGTGTGAACTGATTTAAGGATCATTTGAAACGCAGGCTCTTACCGAGAAGAATGCCCAGCTGTCTCAGGAGCTGCAAGAATGCAAGGCCCAACTTGAGGCCGCACTTGCTTCCGTAGGAGGAAACATAGAGGCCCCTCCTGGTAATACATTTTGTTGTTAAATATAAGCGCTGTGCGGCGTGCGCGCAAGTCTAATAATGACATTGCAGGTGCTGCCGGACAAGATCCGGACAGGCAGGAACTGCTGCGCCAGCTGAAGGCCGGCGAGAGGGTGATGAATATAGTACAGCAGGAAAGGAACAAGCTTCAAGATGCCCACGCCCAGCTTGGAGAAGAGCTGAAAGGCGTTCGGGTCGAGTTGTCCGGGTCCATTAAGGAGAATCAGCGGCTTCGTCGCGGCATCTATAGTAAGTGCTTGAGCGAACTCCTTTGAAAAGAAGAGTTCGGCGAGAAAGTCAATTGACAGAATATGTCTTGTAGGTATACTCACAGGTCGCCCTGCGGAGGAGATGCCCGTATCGACGGGTGATCAACTTCCCGAGCTGTTGCAACTGCTCGAACGAGTTCGGCAGGCGATGAGCGGCGTCGTCCAGGCATTATGGCCAGTCGTCTCCCTACCCGAGGGCCTTGGGGAGCTTGTGGAGAAACTCCAGGGAGTGCGGCAGCGCTTCCGTTTATGGAAGATTTCTGCCTGCCGCCAGGGTGCCAGGGAGGCTTGGGCCATGGTGAAGACGCGGTACAATAAGGCGGATCCCAACCACATGGCCGAAGTTGGACCGGTGGGGCCCGATGGGAAGGAGATCCCTGTGAGTTTAGTATACAGCCAAGTAGAGTTGGCTGCTAAATTTTCCCAACGGGACTGTAAGTTAGACAGCCTGTTAGACGGGATTGAGGAGGAATACAATCAGTAAATTTGACAATGTATTTTAAAATGACATGTGAAATGCCTTCTAGCCGGATTGTAGATCGTTTGTCTTTGCCGACCTTTTCGCTTCGACCTCGGGACCCTAGAGTCCGGAGTGTGTCCGAATACCTTTTTGGTTAAGAAACAACCGGCGTATGCATGGAGACCAGGCGTAGGGGTCATTAGTGCTTTATCAGACAAGTGCCCAACTAGTTATGTTATATTACATGGTTAGTAAGAAACATCTTCCAGGGGGAATAGTTCCGTTAAGGGTTCCTTTCCCTGGGAGGCATGCCCTGAGGTGCATGTCCGGACTGCAAAAAAAGCAGAAAAACATCTGGGGGCAGATAAACAGATGGGTAAAAAATCATCTTTCAAGTCACCGACCGAATATTCCCTTAAGAACGCTAGCTTTCGGCTTCACCCAGTCTGAGGTACACATCCGGCTGACCCGGCAGTAACAATCGCAGAGGTGCTCCCTTTACCTCCTAGCCGAACAATCGGGAACGTAGGGGTAAGCACAGGAGCCAGGCAACCCAGCTTGGCCAAAACTTAAGTCATATCGATGCATATAATGGTGAGTAAAAGGTACATGTGGAAGCTTGACACATGTGCTAGGCATGAAGCCCTTACAATTGAGCTTCTTGAAAAGAAGCCCCCAGGTATAATGAGTGCGGATGGCACATCAAGTGTGTGCAAACAATGCGCAAGTGGGCCCTTAAGGGCCTTTTATGAAGAAAGGTTAAGAGAAAAAAGAGAAACGAAGTGCAGCTGGAGTGTAAAAGATTTGGACAGGGGAAGGGGACGAACTCTTAGTCCGGCGCTAGGCGTAGAATCTTCGGAGGCGGGCTGCGTTCCATGGGTTCGGCTCGAGTCGGTTGTCCGATGCATTTCGCAGACGGTACGCCCCGCCGGTCAGGACTTGGTCGATGATGAAGGGGCCCTCCCATTTGGGCTTGAGCTTGTCCTTTTTCTTGTCCGGCAGGCGTAGAACTAGTTCGCCAACGTTATAAGTCTTGGCCCGTACTTCTCTGCTTTGATATCTTCGGGCCTGCTGCTGATAAAATGCGGAACGAGCCTTGGCGACGTCGCGTTCCTCCTCCAATGCGTCCAAGCTGTCCTGCCGATCCAGCTCGGCTTCTCGTTCTTCGTACATGCGCACTCGAGGTGAGTCATGAATGATGTCGCAGGGCAAGACCGCCTCTGCGCCGTATACCATAAAAATGGTGTGAATCCGGTAGTACGGTTAGGCGTTGTCCGCAGCCCCCAGAGTACGGAGTCGAGCTCCTCTACCTAGTGCGTGTCAGATTTTGTAAGTGACCGCACTAGTCTGGGTTTAATGCCGCTCATTATTAGACCATTTGCTCGTTCCACTTGACCGTTGGTTTGAGGGTGATAGACTGAAGCGTAGTCGAGCTTAATGCCCATATTTTTGCACCATGACTTAACCTCGTCGGCCGTGAAGTTCATGCCGTTGTCGGTGGTGATGATGTGGGGGACACCGTAACGGTGTATGACCCCGGTTATAAAGTCTATCACTGGTCCGGACTCTGCCGTTTTGACCGGTTTGGCCTCTATCCATGTGGTGAATTTATCCACCATGACCAATAGGTACCTTTGCTTGTGGGTTCCCCCTTTGAGGGGTCCAACCATATCAAGCCCCCAGACCGCGAACGGCCAGGTAATGGGTATAGTTTTGAGGGCGGTGGGTGGCATATGGCTCTGATTAGCAAAGAGCTGACAACCGACGCATCTCTGGACTAAGTCCTGGGCATCTGCCCGGGCCGTTGGCCAATAAAATCCTGTACGGAATGCCTTTCCTACAAGGGCCCGGGCTGCTGCGTGGTGTCCGCCTAGTCCGGCATGAATTTCAGCCAGGAGGTTTCGCCCTTCCTCTTCGGAGATACACCTTTGAAGGACTCCGGTTGTACTTTTCTTATAAAGTTCTCCCTCATGGACCTTGTAGGCTTTCAATCGCAGGACTATGCAGCGGGCCTCATTTTGGTCTTCGGGGAGTTCCTGCCTAAGCAAGTAGGCTAGGAATGGTTCTGTCCACGGGGCGATTACTGCCATTATGTCGTGGGCTGAAGGTGTTATGTCATTGGCTGAATCGCCGGTTGGCGCGGTTGTTTCCGGTTTGTCATTTCCGGTCTCCCCTTCTCATAGTACGGACGGCTTGAAGAGCCGTTCCAGGAAGATATTTGGAGGGACAATGTCACATTTTGCACCGATGCATGCCAGTACGTCGGCTGCTTGGTTATTATCTCGGGCTACGTGATGGAATTCAAGTCCTTCAAACCGAGCTGACATTTTTAGGACAGCGTTGCGATATGCTGCCATTTTCGGATCCTTGGCGTCAAAGTCTCCGTTTATTTGGGATATTGCAAGGTTTGAATCCCCGCGCACCTCTAGGCGCTGAATGCCCATGGAGATTGCTATCCGGAGACCATGTAGGAGGGCCTCGTATTCGGCTGCGTTGTTGGAGTCCATGAACATTATTTGAAGTACGTATTGGACTGTGTCCCCGGTTGGGGACGTCAGGACGACGCCAGCCCCCAGTCCGGCCAACATTTTGGAGCCGTCGAAGTGCATAGTCCAATTGGAGTATGCGCCGTACTCTTTAGGGAGTTCGGCTTCGGTCCATTCAGCGACAAAGTCAGCCAAAACTTGTGACTTTATAGCTCGCCGAGGCTTGTAGGTTATGTCGAATGGTAGGAGCTCAATGGCCCATTTTGCAATCCTGCCCATTGCGTCGCGGTTGTTTATAATGTCATTGAGTGGTACTTCAGAGGCCACTATTATCGAACACTCTTGAAAGTAGTGTCGGAGCTTCCGGGATGCCATGAACACCGCGTAGGCTATCTTTTGATAGTGCGGGTAACGGGACTTGCAGGGGGTTAACACAGTGGATACGTAGTACACCGGTTTTTGAAGAGGGAATTTATGCCCTTCTGTCTCTCGTTCAACGACGAGTACCGCGCTTACAACTTGATGTGTTGCTGCGATGTATAACAACATGGGTTCGCCTAGGTTTGGCGAGGACCGGATTTGTTGCCAATATGGCCTTTATTTCTTTGAGTCCGGCAGTGGCAGCATCCGTCCACTCGAAGTGTTCGGTGCGCCTAAGGAGGCGATAAAGGGGCAGTGCCTTTTCTCCCAAGCGGGAGATAAAACGGCTTAGAGCTGCCACGCATCCAGTCAATTTTTGTATCTGCTTGAGGTCTTTTGGAATATCCAACTGTGACAGAGCTCGGATCTTGGCCGGGTTTGCTTCAATTCCTCTACCGGATACAATGAAGCCCAGCAGCTTTCCGGCTGGTACGCCGAAACCGCATTTTTCCGGATTCAGCTTGATGTCATATGCTCTGAGGTTGTCTAATGTGAGCCTCAAGTCGTCTACTAGAGTTTCGACGTGTTTGGTTTTGACGACTACGTCGTCTACGTATGCCTCGACTGTTTTGCCGATCTGGGTAGCCAGACATGTTTGAATCATGCGTTGATATGTTGCGCCGGCGTTTTTAAGTCCGAAGGGCATCGTGTTGAAGTAGAATGGTCCGTATGGAATGATGAATGCCGTTGCGGCTTGATCTGCTTCCGCCATCTTGATTTGATGATAGCCGGAGTATGCGTCGAGGAAGCACAACGAGTCGTGCCCTGCGGTAGCATCGATAATTTGGTCGATGCGGGGGAGGGGGAAGGGATCCTTTGGGCAAGCCTTATTGAGGTCTTTAAAATCGACGCATAGGCGCCAGGATTTGTCCTTCTTTGGTACCATTACCATATTTGCTAGCCAATCCGGATGTTTGATATCTCTGATGAATCCGGCTTCCAATAGTTTGGCTAGCTCTTCTCCCATTGCCTGTCTTTTGGGTTCGGAAAATCGTCGAAGAGCCTATTTGATTGGCTTGAATCCTTTTAGGATGTTTAGGCTGTGTTCTGCCAACCTGCGTGGGATTCCGGGCATATCCGAAGGATGCCAGGTGAAAATGTCCCAATTTTCCCGAAGGAATTCGCGTAGTGCGGCGTCTACTTCGGGGTTCAATTGTGCCCCAATGGAGGCCGTCTTTGTTGGGTCCGTTGGATGGACCTGGAATTTTACTATTTCATCTGCTGGTTTGAAGGAGGTGGACTTGGATCTTTTATCGAGTATCACGTCGTCCCTGTTCACCGTAGAGCGCAGCGCGGTGAGTTCTTCTGCCGCTAGGGCTTCGGATAGTGCCTCCAGGGCTAGTGCGGCTGTCTTGTTTTCGGCGCGGAGTGCTATGTCCGGATCACTAGCGAGAGTGATTATTCCGCCGGGCCCAGGCATTTTGAGCTTCATGTACCCGTAATGGGGTACGGCTTGAAAAATTGTGAATGCCTATCGTCCTAATATAGCGTGATATCCGCTGTTGAACGGGGCCACTTGGAACGTGACTTCTTCGGATCTGTAATTGTCCGGCGAGCCGAACACCACATCGAGTGTGATTTTTCCGGTGCAGCGCGCTTCCCGGCTAGGGATTATTCCTCTGAAGGTTGTGCTGCTTCGCTCAATACGGCTCCAGTCTATTTCCATTTTTTGAAGAGTTTCCTTGTAGATGAGGTTTAGTCCGCTGCCGCCATCCATGAGGACCTTTGTAAGTCGAAAGCCGTCCACTATGGGACAAAGCACCAGTGCGGCTGGTGCTAGGGCTGTTCGGAATTTAGGTTCGTCGCTGGCGTTGAAGGTGATGGCTGTGTCGCTCCATGGATTTGCTGTTGCTACTTGGTAGACTTCGGCGAGGCCGTGGATTGTTCGTTTTTGCATATTATTTGATGCAAAGGTCTCGAAGATTGTTGATACCGTACCGGTATTGTTGGAGTGGTTTTCCGGGGCTAGAAGCTCCTCGCCACTTTTGGCTACCTACCGTAATATCCAACATGCTCGAAGGCTATGTGTTGGGACGGCGCCCTCTGTACTATGAAGCTTACAGGGTCCGCTGAGCCATCCCTCCAGTACGGTTCCGTGCCCTTTTTGGGGTTTTTTCTTTTTGGTTTTTGTATCTGGGGCCTGAGTATGATGCACCCTTTTGTTGCGGACTAGGGTTGTATTCGGGGCCGGATTGTCCCAAAACTGATTTTCGGTTTTCCGGAAACTCTCCATCGCACAGTATTTTCGTACAATGGACGCCAGATCGGTGAAGCGTGTGATTTTACGACGGCCGATGGCGTTCAATATTCCCTTGTCCGTGCAATTATTGCAAAAGATTGAAATTGGGTTTTCCTCTCGGCAGTCCTTTATCCTGTCCATGACCAGGAGGAATCGGGCCCAGTAGTGATGTACTGTTTCAGCGGGCTCTTGCCGTATTAGGGATAGATCGCATATGTCTGGGCGGGTGGGTGTAATAAATTCCGGATCCCTACCCATCTCGGGGCTTAAAGGCCGTGAAGTTTCCAATTTTGGAAGCTTGGATTGCTGGACGTTGTCCAACAAGTCCGGCCCGATGCCTGACTTTAAGTTCAGTGCTCGATCGAATTCCGTTCCTTTGCGGGAATCCGGCGTGGAGGGTTCGGGAGCCCGGACATTTCTAGTTTTTAATACAGGAGAAAAGTCGCCGCATTGTTCCTCTACCACTGCGACGTGGTGGGTGACCTGGGGAGAGTTAATCTCTCTCAGATCGGTTTTAAGCCCAATCTTATTGTAGTCCGTAGCGACTCCCAGGGCGGCGATGCGATCCAAGAGTTCGTTGACAGACGAGAGCTCTATCGGATCCAGTCGCTCGGCGAATTCCGAGCTGACGTGGAGATTACTTTTGACGACTTGAGAAGTCATTGTCGAAGCAGTGGCCGGACAGGCGGTCATAAGAAAACCACCTAGCCGGATAGTTTGGCCGGCGGCCAAGGCCCCTTTGGCGAAAACACCGTCCTTGAAGACGGGTGGAGGCATCCTTCCTCTCGGTGACGACACAGAGGAACTCTCAATGAAAGCACCAATGTCGGTGTCAAAACCGGCGGATCTCGGGTAGGGGGTCCCGAACTGTGCGTCTAGGCGGATGGTAACAGGAGACAAGGGACACGATGTTTTACCCAGGTTCGGGCCCTCTTGATGGAGGTAAAACCCTACGTCCTACTTGATTAATATTAATGATATGGGTAGTACAAGAGTGGATCTACCACGAGATCAAGGAGGCTAAACCCTAAAGCTAGCCTATGGTATGATTGTTGTAATGTATGTTGTATCCTATGGACTAAAGCCCTCCGGTTTATACAGACACCGGAGAAGGCTAGGGTTACACAGAGTCGGTTACAATGGTAGGAGATCTACATATCTGTATCGCCAAGCTTGCCTTCCACGCCAAGGAAAGTCCCATCCGGACACGGGACGGAGTCTTCAATCTTGTATCTTCGTAGTCTTGGAGTCCGGCGGACGATGATAGTCCGGCTGTCCGGACACCCCCTAGTCCAGGACTCCCTCAACTACCAAGCCTTTACTTGAATCATTTTTTATTATACCACCTCAGCGTGTTTAGCGAAGAAGTTTCCTTGGCACGTCTTGTCGAAGCAGAGATCGTGTTCCCCTTATTCCGGGATTCTCATCAATACGGACGTGGGTAACCCAACCACGCCATTGATGGTGGCACTTGGGAGATAAGCGAGTTTTACCAGGCCGGTGGGGACGCATAGTTTTCGTCCGCCCATATATAAGGGGATAAGGATCCGCCTTTTCACCTACGCCTTCTTCCTCCTTTGCTTATCCATCTCCGCGCACTCGAGCTCCAGCGCCCAAGTTCGCACATCTCGTCTCAACCTTCTCCAGTCATGTCCGGAGCGGGAGGCAAGTGGTTGGCCTCCACCGTTAAGGAGGAGCACATCGAAAAGCTGCGCGGCGCCGGATACCTCTCCAGCGACATCACGCACCGGCTGCCCGACAAGGGGCAGCTCATCCCCACCCCCAGGCCCCATGAGAGGGTCGTATTCCTTCCCCACTTCCTCCGCGGACTGGGCTTTCCACTTCACCCCTTTGTCCAGGGGCTCATGTTCTACAACGGCCTGGATTTCCACGATCTGGCGCCGAACTTCATCCTCAACATCTCGGCGTTTATCGTCGTGTGCGAGGCCTTCCTCTGCATCCAGCCCCACTTCGGCTTGTGGCTCAAGACCTTCAATGTCAAGCCGAAGGTAGTGAAGGGCACGCAGGCGGAGTGCGGAGGCGCCATGTTGGGCAAGATGCCCAACGTCCTCTGGTTCGAAGGGGCCTTCGTGGAGTCCGTCAAGGGGTGGCAATCGGGGTGGTTCTACATCACCGAGCCGCGTGACCCTACATGGGTGGCGGCCCCCGAGTTCAGAACTGGTATCCCCATGCAGCTCACCTCCTGGAAAGAGAAGGGCTTGCTATGGGGTAGTTCGGAGGAGCTGACGGGACTCCAACCCTGTATCCAGAAGCTGGTGAACAAGAAGCTCAGGCTTGTTAATGTGGTCCAAGTCATGCTCGTCCGCTGGATTCTCCCATGCCAAGAACGGGCATTCAACCTGTGGGAGTTCCATCCGGCACAGCACCAGGCGTTGAGCGGTCTCTTCGGCACGACGTACGAAGGCGCCTGGAGGGTGCTGTTCAAGGGCGCCGAAGCTCCCGCATCCGCGACTGAAGAACGCGGATTTCACTCGCAGCGTCCAGCTGACGAGGTAAGTGATTCTACCCCTTTACGGGACACTTGTTGTTAATAGTTTGACTCTAAGCGGGTTTCAATCTCCCTTTTCCTTTGACAGGACTGGATGAAGAAGGCCGAGCAGATCATCTGCCCGGCTCCCATGCCATAAAACCCAGTAGACGCCCGTCTAGCGGGGCTGCTGGTTCCGGCACCGCATGTGGTGCCGGAGAAGAAGGCCAAGAAGGTGGTCACGGGTACTCGAAACAGTTCCCGCTTTCAGGTGTCCGACGACTCCAAGGCGGACTCCTCCCCCGAAGGTGAGGAGGAGGAAGAAGACTCTCTCCCAGAGGAAGGAGAGAGGAAGAGGAAGGCTTCCCCAACAGGGGAGGCCGAAGGGTCCAAGAGGGGAAGAACTATTCCCCCGGACAGCTCCGCCAACACCAACGTTGGCGGCGAAGAGTGGCCTTCAAGGGCGAGGCCTCCGGCAAGATCATAAGTATCCGGATTCCTGAATGATTTATAATTTATTTTTATGTCACATAGCGTCCTTCTAATGCCGCATACTGCCTGCAGTCCGGCCGATGATGATCTCCCCGCTTCGTCGAGCGGGTCATTGGCTCCGTCGGATGTAGATTCCATCCCGACTGCCTCCACCCCTCGCGCCGCTGAGGACGCCGAGGTGGGATCCCAGGAAGGGACCCATAAGGAGGAGGCTCGGGAGGCGCCGCAAGGCAGCCTCCCGGACTTTGCGCCGGACTCCACGCCGGATTCCATCGAGGAAGAACACCGCACTATCATGAGTGCAGTGATTCAGAAGGTTCAGCTTGCCAAGAGCGGGCTGACCGAAGCCTGCAGTAGCCTTCTAACAGGCTTTGAGGTAAGAAGTTAAAAATATGTAATGTAATACCGCATAGACAGTAGCCCCTGATGCTCGGTTCGGTGTTCGGAAAGAAAAGCCGGACTGAGGATCTAAAGAAGATATACGCAGGGTTGCTAAAAATATGTCAATATGGGTTTGCAGGCTGCGCTGCTGACCTCTGCCGCACTGACTGCAGAGGTCGGTGCATTGAAGCAGGATCTCGAGCGGTCCGAGCAAGAGCTCGGCCGTGCCAAGAAGCAGCTCGAGGACAAAGAAGGTGAGTAACACCACTTTGAATAGTTACCTTACAGAAAAGGATTTAGGTTGCAACAAAAAATAACAAGGATAATATGGGTACTGCAGGGGCCACGAACGAGGTGGCAACCCTGAAGGAGGCTGTGTCCGCGGCCAAACGCAATGCGGCCGCAGAACGGGCAGAGCGAGAGAAGCAGGAGGCGCGGGTGGCGGAGGTGAGGAAAGAGCTCCAGGCTCTCATGGAGAAGCATGAGAGTTTGGAGCGCGACTCAAAGACTCGAGAGTCTGAGCTTGCCTCGGCTCTCGAAAGTGCCAAGTCCGCCAAGGCCGAGGCCCATAAGGCCCTCCAGGAGATTGAGGTGGTGAAGAAAATAGCGGTGGGTAAGGCATTTTTCATGCAAAGCAAGCATGTTAATGTAAACTACCTGACACTTACCCGAATTCGGAGCTCTCCAGGGGCGTTTGCAGATCTGCCTTGCAGTGTGTCCGATGCCGCCGCGTTCTACCGAGCCGAGGAGGGGAGCTCGATGGAGAAGGTCTTCTGGTCCCAGTACGCTGAGGCCGGCCATCCGGTGCCCCCTAGCGATCAGCTGAAGCAGCTGGTCGAGCTCGACATGGTAGCCGAACAGGCCATGAAGGGCCTCATAGTCCGGCTGTGGCCTGGAGTGGCCATGCCTGGGAGCTACTTCGGCCTCGTGCGGCGGCTGGTGGATGTGTGCCCCTGGGTGGAGGTCGTCAAGCGCTCCGCCTGTATTGAAGGTGCTCGTCGGGCCCTTGCCCGCGCAAAGGTGCATTGGGGCAGGCTGGATGCGGAGAGGCTTATCACTGACGTGCCGCCAGCGGGCAAGGAGTATCGTACGCCCGAGATGTACTATAAGACTGTCCTGAAGGGTGCCTGCAAGATTGCGGATGAGTGCCCCAGAGATGTAATTATTGAGTAGACTCGCTATGTGTTATCCTGTGCGCTGAAAACTTTGTTCATATGCGCTAAGCAACGCTTGTTTAATTTAAAATATTACCTTTTGTGCGGCCGTTTATAAAATCTGAGAGATGGCAAGTCGTCGGCTTCAGCCCCCATGCCACTAGTGCTGGGGTGTTCGGGATAAACTTGAGCACTCTTGTTCCCATTTTTGGGTCCATCTAGGGAGGCGCTCAACACAACGAACAAGACAACCGGACTTATAATGCTTGAACACTCTCACTTAGCCATAGAATTCTATAATTTTAAATTTCGGCGAAGCCCCTAGTATTTGGAAGACCGAATTCGGGGCGCTATCCACGCCTTCGTTGGATATTATCCGGTACTTCGCTCGAAGCGGCATAAGTCTTTAGGGACCCGAAAAGACCTCTCGAACAGCGACCAGTCTCTCGCTTTATCATGCCAGTCAGTTTTAGCTTTCTCCACTGAGGCGCTCGCCCAACTCAACCGGGGCGCAATCGCAGTGGTTCTCCCAGTGCTACCTTAGCCGACGGAACGGAACGTAAGGTACCAAAACATGGGAGCCGGGCAAACCCAACTATTGACCCAAGACATGATTCGGAGCCGATTCATATAATGCTATAAGTTCGGGGTGCCGCACTTGTGAAAGTGTTCGGACTTGTCACACCATAATGCGGGGAACATAAGCCCCTGGTGTATTCGGCCGTACCAAACTGTACGGGTGCAAGATGTCATTAATGAACATATATGTAAAGTAATGCAATTATAGGCAAAAAGTGCTGCATTATTTATTCAAGGAATTCTGCTA
Organism: Triticum dicoccoides; assembly: GCF_002162155.2. Lineage (NCBI taxonomy): Eukaryota > Viridiplantae > Streptophyta > Magnoliopsida > Poales > Poaceae > Triticum > Triticum dicoccoides. The sequence goes on from NC_041391.1 coordinate 547,730,040, forward strand.
TGAGTGCGGAATGATACAAATAGTGCGGTAGGCAAGGGATTGGACTAATTAAACATGTCCCCCTCCAGGGGTGGGCTGCGGACTGGTGTATATAATCAAATTTAATGCTCGTAATAAAGACCACCCAAGTGTTCGTCGCAGCCTTTTTTCCCTCCCTGGCTGTTGCATCGTGAGTTCGGCGGGCGTGCCGCCGGATAGGGCCTCTGGTGAACGGAGTCCTGTATATAAAAAGAAGGAAAATAAGAATAAAAAGATTGACACACTTCGGAGCCCCTGGTGTGGTCGAGCCGCACTCTGGGTCTGCTGTAGTCGTGCCCCTCCCCCTATGCCCATGGTATCTCCAGAGCGTAATGATGTACGCGGAGGGTTGGTCTTGCAATCGTGTGAGGGCTGGGGTTGGGGCCGCATTGCTACGCGTGCTCGGAACGTGCCGGGTGGTCTTGATTGATGTTGCTCCGGGCGCGTTTGGCCGTGTCCGGTCGTTTAACGGCCGGACTCGAAAATTGCCTTAGAAGGCTGCTCTGTACTTCTGCCGCGAGAGCCGCTGTATGTTCCTCCGTTCGGAGGGAGCGTTCCGTATTTATGTTGACCGTGATGACTCCACGAGGGCCTGGCATCTTGAGCTTGAGGTATGCGTAATGCGGCACCGCGTTGAACTTTGCGAACGCGGTTCGTCCGAGCAGAGCGTTGAACTCCACGAGGGACTATGTCGAAGATTAACTCCTCGCTCCAGAAATTATCCGGGGATCCGAAGACCACTTCCAGTGTGACTGAGCCTGTACAATTAGCTTAAACACCTGGTATGACGCCTTTGAAGGTCGTCTTTGTAGGTTTAATACTTGAGGGGTCTATGCCCATCTTGCGCACTGTATCCTGATAAAGCAGGTTCAGGCTGCTGCCGCCGTCCATCAGGACTCTCGTGAGGTGAAATCCATCGACGATTGGGTCTAAAACCAATGCGGCGAATCCGCCGTGGCGGATACTGGTTGGATGGTCTCGTCGATCGAAAGTGATCGGGCAAGAGGACCATGGATTGAACTTCGGGGCGACTGGCTCCATCGCATATACGTCCCTTAGTGCACGCTTCCGCTCCCTCTTGGGTATATGGGTTGCGTATATCATGTTTACCGTCCGCACTTGTGGGGGGAAACCCTTCTGTCCTCTATTATTCGGCGGCCGGGTCTCTTCCTCGTCGTCGCTATGCAGCCCCTTGTCATTGTTTTCGGCAATTAACTTGCCTGCCTGCTTGAATACCCAACAATCTCTGTTGGTGTGGTTAGCTGGCTTTTCGGGGGTGCCATGTATCTGGCATGAGCGGTCGAGTATTCGGTCCAAATTGGACGGACCCGGAGTGGTTCTTTTGAATGGCTTCTTCCGCTGACCGGGTTTAGAGCCTCGGAATCCGGCGTTGACTGTCGTATCCTCATTGTTGTCGCCGTTAATGCGGCGTTTGTTTTTGCTTCGACGCGACCTGCCGTTGTGGTCCTTAGTATCCGGACTGCCAGCATTTTTACTGAGGTTGTTGCTGCGAGCTAGCCAACTATCCTCTCCCGCGCAGAAGCGGGTCATTAGTGATGTGAGGGCTGCCATGGATTTCGGCTTTTCCTGTCCTAGGTGCCGGGCTAGCCATTCATCGCGGATGTTATGTTTGAAGGCTGCGAGGGCCTCTGCATCCGGACAATCGACGATTTGATTTTTCTTTGTTAAGAACCGTGTCCAGAACTGTCTGGCCGATTCATCTGGCTGCTGAATTATGTGGTTTAGGTCATCGGCGTCTGGTGGTCGCACATATGTGCCCTGGAAGTTGTCGAGGAATGCGGCTTCCAGGTCTTCCCAACACCCAATTGACTCTGCGGGCAAGCTGTTAAGCCAATGCCGAGCTGGTCCTTTAAGCTTGAGTGGGAGATACTTGATGGCGTGGAGATCGTCGCCGCGGGCCATATGGATGTGAAGGAGATAATCTTCGATCCAAACCGCGGGGTCTGTCGTGCCATCGTAGGATTCAATGTTTACGGGTTTAAACCCTTCAGGGATTTGATGATCCATTACTTCGTCAGTGAAGCATAGCGGGTGTGCGGCGCCCCTGTATTGAGCAATATCACGACGTAGCTCAAGGGAGCGTTGTCTGCTGTGTTCGGCCCGGCCGAAGTTGTTGTATCCGGCTCGACGGTATTCATCGTGGGTCGTGGGGTGCCCACGTGATCCATATATAGATCTGGATTGTCTTGCCTTGTCCTCCAGTATATCCCGCAAGTCCGGCGCGTTCCCCCGTGACTTCGTACTTTTCGAGCGATGCCGGGGTATGGTCTTGATGGAGGGCCTGGATGCCTCTCTATCGCGACCACAGGGTGGTCGGTCGGCCGTACTATGCGCTGGTGATGAAGGTATGTATGCTTCCTCCTCTAATCGGGGGAGCAACTTGCGATTTGGGTAGCTCTTGGAGGGGCGTTCGAGTTCATACTCTTCGGCCGCGAGGACCTCGGTCCATCTGTCGGCCAGCAGGTCTTGATCAGCTTGAAGCTGTTGCTGCTTTTTCTTTAGGCTATTTGCCGTGGCGATAAGCCTGCGTTTAAAACGCTCTTGTTCGACGGGATCCTCCGGCACGACGAATTCGTCATCGTTGAGGCTTGCCTCGTCTCCGGAGGGAGGTATGTAATTATCATCCTCGACCTCTTCGTCTGCCGCTCTCTCGTGAGGGCTTGCTTCTGCATCCTCCCGCGCTGAATCTTGCTGGAGGGGGTTGTCTTCGGCACTCTCTGGGGTGTTATTATCTCCGGTGCCGGAATCTCCATTCTTGCTGTGGCGGGATTTAGAGCGGCGCCGTTAACGTTGGCGCTTGGGCTGTTTCTTTGAGGAATCTGCCTCCGCTGCTTCTTCGCTGTCCCCATCTTTTGGGGTGTCCACCATGTATATGTCATATGACGAGGTGGTCTTCCAGTGCCCTGTAGGCGCTGGTTCTTGATCGTCTCCGGCATCGTCGTCCATACCGTCGATGTCTTCGAAGTCATAGTCTAGCATGTGGGTTAAATCGTCGACAGTGGCTACAAAGTGGGTGGTGGGTGGGGTTCGAATTTCTTCGTCGTCCGCATCCCAACCATCCTGGCCGTAGTCCGGCCAGGGCTCTCCGGATAGCGAGAGATGCTTTAGCGAATTTAGGATGTGGCCAAAGGGTGAGTGTTGGAAGATGTCCGCGGCGGTGAACTCCATGATCGGCGCCCAATCAGATTCGATTGGCAGGGACGCGGGAGGTTCGGAGTCCGGCAAGGAGTCCGGCGCCTCGGAGTCACAAGCTTTATAAGGGACAGGGTCGGTATTCGGCTCCATCGCCGTGGACGTCGCAGCCCCCGAGGCGGTGTCCAGCCACCCGTCCTCGATCTGCGTAATCGGCTTCGGACTATGGGTCGGAGCGGATTCGTGTGCGGCCTCCAAGGTACTGTCCGGCGGCAGAGTTAGATCATGCCCATCGTGACAGTACGGCACGCTCGGCTGCGGCTCGAGTCCGTCGAAGATCAAGTCCCCGCGGATGTCGGCCGTGAAGTTTAGGCTTCCGAACCTGACCTGATGGCCAGGGGCGTAGCTTTCGATCTGCTCCAGATGGCCAAGTGAATTGGCCCGCAGTGCGAAGCCGCCGAATACGAAGATCTGTCCGGGGAGAAAAGTCTCACCCTGGACGGCGTTGTTGATTGAAGAAGCCATCAAGCCTATCGGTGACGACACAGAGGAACTCTCAATGAAAGCACCAATGTCGGTGTCAAAACCGGCGGATCTCGGGTAGGGGGTCCCGAACTGTGCGTCTAGGCGGATGGTAACAGGAGACAAGGGACACGATGTTTTTACCCAGGTTCGGGCCCTCTCGATGGAGGTAAAACCCTACTCCTGCTTGATTGATATTGATGATATGGGTAGTACAAGAGTGGATCTACCACGAGATCAAGGAGGCTAAACCCTAGAAGCTAGCCTATGGTATGATTGTTGTAATGGTTGTTGTTGTGTCCTACGGACTAAAGCCCTCCGGTTTATATAGACACCGGAGAGGGCTAGGGTTACATAGAGTCGGTTACAATGGTAGGAGATCTACATATCCATATCGCCAAGCTTGCCTTCCACGCCAAGGAAAGTCCCATCCGGACACGGGACGGAGTCTTCAATCTTGTATTCATAGTCTTGGAGTCCGGCGGACGATGATAGTCCGGCTGTCCGGACACCCCCTAGTCCAGGACTCCCTCAATGACAGTGGGAAAAACATCTCTAGGTTGGACAATATTCTTGCAATATCCGCTTGCATATAATCTAGCTCTTCATGATCTACCACTTTCTGCCATAGTTTATTGAAGAATTCACAAAGATCAATGAGTGTGTTTCTTATGTCTGTGTCCATCATATTTCTGATGGCCACCGGGAGGATTTGTGTCAACATTATGTGGCAATCATGTGACTTCATGTGTGCCAACTTCATTTTACCTGAGCTCACATCCATGGGACTTCGGATGTTTGCGGAGTAGGAAGAGAATGTCTTAATTGACAACAAATACTCGAAGAATCTTTGCTTCTTTTGGAGTGAAATTGTAACTTTGACGAACGTGGAGGAATTTGTCATCATATTCTGCTTCATTCAGGCATTTTGGTTGATCACCAAGCATATCGAGTCGTGCACCATCACCATCCTTTGCTTTACCTTTAATATTGAGTAGAGTACCAAGGATGCTTTCACATACGTTCTTCTCTATGTGCATGACATCGATGCAGTCACATACACTTAGAATCTGCCAGTAAGGTAATTGCCAGAACATTGTCGCGGGGCCATCCAACAACAACAACACGAAGAAGGACTAGTTAAGCAGACTGTATATCTTTCTTGCCATTCGCTCATAGTTATATTTGTTTCCCCTGTCAATCTCATCGCAGACAATTAGCAATACATATTCGACAGAGATCTTTTACATCATCGCCCACGGTTGATTTCTTGAATTATGTGCCCTGTAGAGCACATAATTCACAACAAAAAATCATACACTTAGTCTATAATTATTGCACATAATTCTGATTACCACATCTTGTTACGCCAAATTTTTTGTGTTCTTTTGGATCATCGCAAATAGTTCATCTGAGTGAACTGTATGTCGTCCATCGTACACCCCTTTATAGGGCTGACCGTTTGTGTTTTCTTGGTTCATCGCAAATAGTTTGTATGGATCAACTCTATGCCAAGATTCGCACATGCAACTCTAATCTGAATCGTGCTTGATGGATCCACCATCGCGCATAGTTCGTCTGATTGGTGACGGGTTTTTTCGATACCATTTGCGATTCACGCATCACACACAGTTTGGTCGAAGGGTCTTCGATACATGTGTCGCGTTAGGAGAATCCTGCAGTAGTGAGGGATCATTGGTTCAAAGATGATATAAAGGAATTTTGGATCAGAATGTGCCATACATGTGGATTTGAAGATAGCAATTAAGATACATACTTACTGGCATTATCTTATCAGCATCGTTACAACAATCACAAGATCTGCACATGGATATCATGTGTGTGCAAACATAGTATCCACAAAGGTTGGTCCCTTCTAGTAGTTGAGGACACTGCAATTTTTGTACATAATTAGTCATGTATTAGTCATGTGTAAGTTGTTTATTTTTTTCTTCTTTGGAGAGAAATAGAAAGAGGTTTATTTAGAAACTTGAACATTTGACTAGCATAAGAAAAGGTATTTGCGAACCTTTGGATACATTTGCTAAAAATACGGATTTCGGTGTCGTGCTGGAGAAACAATCTCGTGATGCAGAGGTAGTTGACGGTCGAACCGGTTCCCTACTTTAGTTATGTACCTTGACAATAAACTCCAAGTCGACCTAGCCCCTCCCTATATATGTGGGTGTGTGTGTGTGTGTGTGTGTGTGAGAGAGAGAGAGAGAGGGTGAGGGAGTCCTGGATTACGGGGTCCTCGGACAGCCGGACTATATACTTTGGCTGGACTGTTGGACTATGAAGATACAAGATTGAAGACTTCGTCCCGTGTCCGGGTGGGACTATCCTTTGCGTGGAAGACAAACTTGGCAATTCGGATATGTAGATCTCCTTCTCTGTAACCGACTTTGTGTAACCCTAGTCCGTAGGACAACAACAATCATAATCATAGGCTAGCTTCTAGGGTTTAACCTCTACGATCTCGTGGTAGATCAACTCTTGTAATACTCATATCATCAAGATCAATCAAGCAGGAAGTAGGGTATTACCTCCATCGAGAGGGCCTGAACTTGGGTAAATATTGTGTCTCCTGCCTCCTGTTACCATTAGCCTTAGACGCACAGTTCGGGACCCCCTACCCGAGATCTGCCGGTTTTGACACCGACATTGGTGCTTTCATTGAGAGTTCCACTGTGCCGTCACGATAAGGCTTAGTGGCTCCTTCAACCATCTACAATGATGCGATCCAGGGTGAGGGTTTCCTCCCCGGACAGATCTTCGTATTCGGCGGCTTCATACTGTGGGCCAACTCGCTTGGCCATCCGGAGCAGATCGATAGCTACGCCCCTGGCCATCAGGTCAGGTTTGGAAGCCTGAACTACACCGCCGACATCCGCGGAGACTTGATCTTCGATGGATTCGAGCCCATGGCAGGTGTGCCGAACAGTCACGATGAGCATGACTTAGATCTGCCATCGGACAGTGTTCAGGAGATCACACCTGCGGTTGCCCCGGCTCTTTATCTGGAGCAGATCGTGCCATCCGAGGACGGGTGGATAGACCCCGCCACGGAGGCCACACACTCATCGGTGCTGGAGCCGAACACAGTCTTCACCTCCAAAGAGATCTATGTCATCGTACCCTTGAACTTGTCTCCGGTCATAGGTTCCGAACCATGCGCATCCGTGCCCATCGAATCTGATTGGGCACCGATCATGGAGTTTTCCTCCGTGGATATCTTTTAGCACTCACCCTTGGGTGACATTCTAAATTCACTGAAATCTCTCTCCCTGTCAGGAGACTCTTGGCCGAGCTATGTCCGGCTTGAGTGGGAAGCGGATGACGAAGAAATTCGTTCCCCACCCACCATGCACTTGGTAGCCACTATCGATGACTTAACCGACATGCTTGATTTTGACTCCGAAGACATCGACGGTATAGACGACGATGCTGGAGAGGAACAGGAACCACCGCCCGCAGGGCGCTAGACAGCCACCTCATCATATGATATATATATATATATATATATATATATATATATATATATATATATAGTGGACACCCCCAAAGAAAGCCATGGCGATGAGGCAACGGAGGATAATCCCCTTGAAAAGCAATCTAAGCACCGGCGTCATCAGCGCCGCTCTAAGCCTCATCACAACAAAAATAGTGATACCTTCATAGGAGACAATAACGCTCTGCACAATGCCGAGGACGAAAACAATCCCGCCGAGCCAGGCTTTGAGCAGGCCGAACGGGAGGATGGGCAAGTTAGCCCTAAGGAATAGGCAATGGGCGGAGAATCAGAGGACGACAATTACATGCCCCTCTCCGAAGACGAGGTGAGCCTCGGCGACGAAGAATTCATCGTGCCAGAGGATCCTGTACAGCAGGAGCGCTTCAAGCGCCGGCTTATAGCCACTGCAAAAAGCCTAAAGAAAAACCAGCGGCAGCTTCAAGCTGATCAAGATCTGCTAACTGATAGATGGACTGAAGTCCTGGCAGCCGAGGAATACGGAGTCGAGCGCCCAACCAAAAGTTACCCAAAGCACAGGTTACTACCTCAACTCGAGGAGGAGGCATTAAAGCCCACACTACTAGCGCAGGATGCGGCTGACCGGCCACCTCGTGGCCGAGACAAAGTGGCGTATCAGCCCGAACACCATACCACACCCCGTTGCCAATCAAACAAAAACACTAAGGCCTGGGGCTACACGCAGGACCTGCGAGACGTATTGGAAAACAAAGCAGGACAGTCAAGATCGATCTATGGATCACGGGGGCGCGCCCCAACGCACGACGATGACCGTCACGCCGGATATACTAAAAACAAATCCGGCCGGGCCGAATACAGTAGACCAGACTCATTTGAACTACGTCGTGATGAAGTAATGGATCATGAATCCGGCCCGGCATAGAGGTGTTGCACACCCCCTATGCTTCACTGATGAAGTAATGGATCATGAATTCCCGGAAGGGTTTAAACCCGTGAATATTGAATCATACGATGGTACAACAGACCCCGCGGTACAGATTGAAGATTTCTTTCTCCACATTCACATGGCCCGCGGGGACGATCTACACGCCATCAAATACCTCCCACTAAAACTCAAGGGACCGGACCGACATTGGCTGAATAGTTTGCTGGCAAACTCCATTGGAAGTTGGGAGAACCTGGCAGACGCATTCCTGGATAACTTCCAGGGAACTTAGGTGCGACCACCGGATGCTGATGATTTAAGTCACATAACCCAACAGCCCAGAGAGTCAGCCAGGAAATTGTGGACTCGGTTCCTAACTAAAAAGAACCAAATTGTCGACTGTTCGGATGCTGAAGCCCTGGTGGCCTTTAAGCATAACATCCATGATGAGTGGTTTTCCCGACATCTTGGCCAAGAAAAATCAAAGTCCATGGCAGCCCTCACGACACTCATGACCCGCTTTTGTGCGGGCGAGGATAGTTGGTTGGTTCGTAGCAACAGAACAGCAAGCAGTCCTGGCACATCAAAGGCCAGAGATAGCAACGACAAGCCCCGACGCAACAAACACAAGCGTCGCAATAACGGCGATAACGCTGAAGACACGGCCGTCAATGCCGGATTCAGTGGCTCTAAGTCCGGTCAGCGGAAAAAGCCATTCAAAAAGAACAATATGGGCCCGTCCAGTCTGGACCGCATACTCGACCGTCCATGCCAAATTCACGGCACCCCAGGAACACCAGCCAATCATACCAACAGAGAATGCTGGGTCTTCAAACAAGCCGGTAAGTCAGGTGCTGAAAACAAGGAGAAGGGGTCTCAAAGCGACGATGATGAGGAGGAGCCCCGATCATCGAATATAGGAGGGAAAAAGAAATTTCCCCCGCAAATCAAAATGGTGAACATGATAAATGCCACCCACATTCCCAAGCTAGAACGGATGTGCACTCTTAGGGATGTCGACTCAACGGAACCAGTCGCCCCACAATATAAACTATGACCGATCACCTTCGACCGCATGGGTCGTCCGGTTAATACCAATCAGGGCAATTCAGCCGCACTAGTCTTCGACCCAATAATTGATGAGTTCCACCTCACACGAGTCCTTATGGACGGAGGCAGCAGTCTAAACCTGTTGTATCAGGACACAGTGCGCAAGATGGGTATTGGTCCTTCGATAGTCAAGCCCACTCAAACCACCTTTAAATGTATTATACCAGGTGTGGAGGCCCGTTGTACAGGCTCCATCGCTCTCGAGGTAATCTTCGGATCACCAGACAATTACCGTACCAAAGAGTTAATCTTTGACATCGTCCCCTTTCACAGTGATTATCAGGCACTGCTCGGACGAGCCGCGTTCACTCAATTCAATGCAGTGCTACATTATGCCTACTATAAGCTCAAGATGCCCGGTCCGCGTGGCGTCATCATGGTTAATGGCAAGGCCAAACTCTCCCTCGGTGCCGAAGAGTATACCGCCGCTTTAACAGTAGAAGCAACGAGTGGCATCTTTCAATCGAACCTCGAGTCGACGGCCAAGCTCCCGGACACCGCCAAAGGAGTCTGAACTACTTCGCGGCAGCATAGTCCGGCTCGTCTGAAGCTCAATTAAAACACTCCGGGAAAAAGCTAGGACAGGCCACACACTGCGGCTCAACCGCTCTGTGGCACACAAACATTTCTCGCATTTTCTTTGCAGGTTCACCTTTGCGTAGGCTAGGACTGGCGACATGGAAACAGCTCGAACGCGCAAGGGAATCCTTAGATATTCCCCTCGATGACCATCCGACTACACTCTAGATCCGCACACAGCTTCCTCCCGCCTGGTCTCAGTAGGTTCCGCAGTCATATTTCTTTTTATCACATTACCTATACTCATACGCATCGACGTACTATTCAAATACAACATGTGGCTTTATATGACGCTTGTGTGATGTTATTTCTTATTGAGACTCTTTTGTCAAATGGCATCTGTACACCGCGATATGCCTTAATATGCCAGGGGCTTCATTGTACCCATAATACGGCAATAAAGTCCAAACACCTTCATGGTCGTTCGACACCCCGAACTTATAGCATTATATGCATCAGCTCCAAATCATGTCTTGGGTCAATAGTTGGGTTTCCCCGACTCCCATGTTTTGCTGCCTTACGTTCTGCTATATCGGCTAAGGCGGCGCAGGGAGAACTACTACGATTGTGTCCCGGTTCTTCCGGACGAGCGCCTCAGTAGAGAAAGCCAAAAACTGACTATCATGATACGGCGAGAGCTGGTCAACTATTCGAGAGGTTGTAAAATCTTTAAGGATTTCTTCCGCATTATGCGATAACTAATGCAGCATGCGATGGATTGGCTTTTCTTCTGATCAGGCGCTTATAGAGCCCCTCGTGCGGTCTTCCGAACACCAGGGGTTGTGCCTACCTTCCTTTTGTCAAGCTCCTATGGCTAACTTAGAGTGATAAAGGCTTATAGTCCGATTGCCTGGTTCGTTGCGCTGAACACCTCCTTCAAGGACCCAAAACTGGGATAAAGAGTGCTCAGGTTTATCCTGAACACCCTCGTACTTCCTACGTGGGGGCAGAAGCCGACGACTGGCCAACTCTCAACATTAATATATAAAACGGCCGTGCAGGAGGATTCTTTTTTTCAAATAACAGACAATCAATAATAGAAATGACCTTGTTTAACATTACGAAGGACAACATGACTGTATTCATGGAAATATAATGTCCTTGGTACATTGCTCCGCCGCAAGGCGGGATCCTTTCAGGTCACTATCATAATATAACTCAGGCTTGCGGTGCTCCTTCCCCTCCGGCGGTCCCTCGGTCATCAACTTTTCAGTGTCCATCTTCCCCCAGTGTACCTTTGCACGGGCGAAGGCCATTCGCGTACCCTCCATACAGACCGACCGCTTGATGACGTCAAGTCGAGGGCAGGCACTCACAAGCCGCTTCACGAGCCCGAAGTAGCTGCTTGGAATCGGCTCGGCGGGCCATAGCTGGATAATTAAATCCTTCATGGCTAGCTCGACCGCCTTATGCAGTTCGATCAGCTATTTCAGTTGATCGGCAAAAGGCACCGGATAATTCGGTGCCAGATACTGCGACCAAAAGAGCTTATCCGCAGTGTTCCTTTCTTCGGCTCGGTAGAATTGGGCGGCATCAGATATGCTGCGTGGCAGCTCCGCAAATACCCCTGGAGAAATCCGAACTCAAAATTAGAAACATAATTTTTCTCCTCAAATACTTGCTTTACATGGAAAAAGCCTTACCCGCTGCGATCTTTCTCGCCTCTTGGATCTCCTGCAGGACGCCATGGGTTTCCTCCCGGGCATCGCGTGCGGCCTGATGAGCCTTGGTGAGTTCGGATTCTTTCTCTGTTAAACTCTGCTCCAAGGCCTCGCATTTCTTCACGGCATCTTGAAGCTCTTGCTCAGCTTCAATAACCCTGGCCTCGTGCTTCTCACGAAGAGCCTGCTCTGCGGCTGCCTTTTTCTCAGCCTCGGCCACAGCCTTCTTAAGAGCCTCAACTTCGGTCATCGCCCCTAGAGAAAATCTTGAAACATATTTTTATCATACTAAAAATTTGTTCGCACTGAATGGAGCAAGGTTGTGCATACCTTGTTTATCCCCAACTGCCTTTTCAACTGGCCAAGTTTTTTGTGGCCCGCTCTAGACTTTGATTCAGTCCAGAGACTTCCATAGTATGAGAGGCGGCAATTGCTACAGACGCCTGCTTATAAAAGAAGAGAGATAGATGCCATCAAATGAGCCTCCTGCGAATATAGATTTGATCCTCTGTCCGATTCTTTCTTTCACAGAACAGTGTATCAGGGGCTACTATCTATACTATGACACTCTTCGAAACCTCATAAAACATACCTCAAAGCCTCTTATAAGGCCGATGCAGGCTTCATTCAGTCCACTCTCAGCGGACTGAATCTTCTCAATCACCGTACCCATAAGGGCACGGTGTTCTTCAACGATGGAGGTGCTCTTCAGCGCCGCCAGTAAGGTATCCGGCACCTCTGGTTGGACAAAGGTTGCCAACGGAACAGGCGCACCCCCTCCAGTCAAGGGAGGCTGCCTGCCTAATTCTGGATCCGTACCGGTCTCCGGAATTGTGTCCGGCCGGCGGCCAAATTCGAGATAGCCCCCGTCGTCGACGTCCATGGGAGCCTTTTCTCCCGTCTGTCCGGCCCCGGAAGTTTGACCTTCTAGTACCGCCTTGACGATATCCCCCCCCTTCTTGGCCCGGGTCCCTTTGTGACGATACCTCGGTGTCATTCACGTGTTTTGGGGAAGGGGCCTTCAGGGGCGTCTCGCTATCCATAGCATTCGAACCCATTAAATCCTCTGATGAGGATCATTCGGTGCGGGACCTTGCCGACATAGTGAGTACGGATGCGTAAATGTGTTCGGATTTTATATACTCACGAGTTCACCAGGGGCTGGGCCCTGGGATCCCACTACGGGCTGCTGTCGGCTGCGATGGACTCCTCCGGAAGAGGAGTTTTCCCCCTCTTAGGCGACTCGGCCTCCAAGGATGTGGAGGCCGTCCTTTTCTTTCTTCCCCCCACTGGGGATCCGTCTTCCTCCTCCCCCTCGTCCTCTTCAGAGGAAGAACGGGCTTTGGAGTCTTCGGATATTGTGTCCAAGGCACCACGGCGACGGAGGACGCCCTGGTCTTTTTGGCCTCCTTCTCGGCCTTCTTCTTCGGCGCCTTGTAAGGCGCCGGGACCAGCATCTTTGTCAGAAGTGGTCCGACCGGTTCTTCTGGCAGTGAGGCCGGACAGTAAATCCGCCCCGCCTTCTTCGTCCAGCCCTAGGAGAGTTGTGGAAAACACATTAAGCATTTCCCTTGGGTTATGCGAATAAAACATATAATGACTTACCGAACTTGCAGGGCAGGACAGTTGGTACCCACGGTCCTCGGCTGAGTCCGGCCATGATTTGCCGGACTTGAAAAGCACCTTCCGTGCGAGGAGCCAAAGAGCTCTTGCAGGGTCTGGTGCTTGGCCGGGTCGAATTCCCAAAAATTGCAAGCCCGGTGTTGACAAGGAAGGATCCGGCGAACTAACATCACCTGGACTACATTGACAAGTTTGATATTCTTGTCTTCCATATCCTTGACGTGCGTCTGGAGCGCCAATAGCTCGTCGGGTGAAGACTAGTTCAGGCTCTTCTTGGGCCAGGACGTAAGCCGCAGGGGGGCTCCGGATCGGAATTTGGGAGCATCGGCCCATTCCGTGCCGCGCGGCTCAGTGATGTGAAACCACTGCTGCTGCCACTCTTTGACGGAATCATTGAAAGTACCTGTTGGCCATGTGACATTGTGCATCTTGCTCACCATGGCGCCTCCACATTCGACGTGCTCGCCGCTCACTATCTTGGGCTTCACATTAAAGATCTTCAGCCATAAGCCGAAGTGTGGCAAGATGCGGAGAAAGGCCTCGCACACGACGATGAATGTCGAGATGTTGAGGAAGGAATTGGAGGATAGATCATGAAAATCGATCCCGTAATAATACATGATGTCGCGAATGAATGGGTGGAGGGGAAACCCTAGCCCGCGGACAAAATGAGGGAGGAATACAACCCTCTCGTGGGGTTCCGGAGTAGGGACGATCTGTCCCGCCATCGGAAGACGGTGGCTGATTTTCTTGGCCAGATACCCGGCCTCCCGAAGCTTTTTGATATCCTTCTCCCGGACGGTAGAGGCCATCCACTTGCCTCATGCTCCGGATTCGGACATTTTCGGAAGGCCTTTGTGGGCGGAGAAGACGAATGCTTGGGCGCTGGGGCTCGAGCGAGGGGGAATGGATGAGCAGAGGAAGAAGAAGGCGTGGGTGAAAAAGGGGAGTCCTTATCTCCTTATAAATGCAGCAGGGATCCTGCGCCTCCCCACTTGCCCGGTAAACTCGCTTATTCCCCAAGCGCCGCATTGATGGCATGGTTGGGTTACCCACACCCATACTGATGAGAATCCCGAGATAGGGGGACACGATCTCTGCTTCGACAAGACGTGCCAATAAAACCGCCTCGCAACACGTGCAGTGGCAGGCTAGGAAAAACAGTTCGTAATGACCAGGCCGCGGCGTGATGTCATGCTATGAAAAATTGTCAGCAGATTAGATTTGTGGAATGTTGTGCTCTCTATGGTGGTATGTGGAAATTATTTTGTAGAGCCGGACATGATCCTCATATTCAAGATCTTCTATGGAGTATTCGGAGAAGGAACCCGCCTAGCAATGCCGAAGACAATCTGCGCGCCGGACCCATCATCATTGAAGCATGGTTCAGGGGCTACTGAGGGAGTCCTGGATTAGGGGGTCCTCGGACAGCTGGACTATATACTTTGGCCGGACTATTGGACTATAAAGATACAAGATTGAAGACTTCGTCCCGTGTCCGGGTGGGACTCTCCTTTGCGTGGAAGGCAAGCTTGGCAATTCGGATATGTAGATCTCCTTCTCTGTAACCGACTATGTGTAACCCTAGCTCCCTCCGGTGTCTATATAAACCGGATGGTTTAGTCTGTAGGACAACAACAATCATAATCATAGGCTAGCTTCTAGGGTTTAGCCTCTACGATCTCGTGGTAGATCAACTCTTGTAATACTCATATCATCAAGATCAATCAAGCAGGAAGTAGGGTATTACCTCCATCGAGAGGGCCCGAACCTGGATAAACATTGTGTCCCCCGCCTCCTGTTACCTTTAGCCTTAGACGCATAGTTCGGGACCCCCTACCCAAGATCCGCTAGTTTTGACAGGGGGGGCCTTTGATACACAAGTTCCTCCCGTTGTCTCAGGTTCCCCCCCCCTCTCTAGTTCTAATCTTGATCTACACTTGATCTAGTTCTAGTTCTTTAGTTCCTCATAATAGAGAATCCCCGTGAGGTTCTCTTCTCCCTCCTCTAGTTCTCTGGCAATGCAAAGCTCTGGACGAGGAAACAATGCTGGACCGTGAAGCCCGTACACGTGCAATCCATAGATTGGTCGTGCTTTCGGTCTTCTGTTCGAGGGATATTCCGTGAATGCCTCTAGAGACTTATTTGACGATCTACACCAACTCTTCTTCTGCTACAACTTGTAGTTGGTAATGATCTGATCTAAATCTCTAATGCACCTTCATAGTGTTCATGGGATTGTGATTGTAGTTTTTTTACTACATTCCCAACAGACTAAGATGATCGGCGGCGGTTGACAATGAGAAGATCGGTCAATGTTAACATGCTTAGACTGTGAAACATTACCATTGAGAGCAGTCCTAGATGAGATATCTATCAAAACCTTTTCTTTCTTGACACTCGTATCAGTGTCATTTTTCACGGCACAAGGGCCTTTTCCTGATTCTCATTAGATGGTGGCACTTAAGCCGGGAGGTCGGGGCGATGGCGCAAGCTTCAGGTGAAAGAGTTGATGATGAGTCCTTGGAGTGCTTTGGGTGGGAGTCCGGAGACGGGGCTATGGATATGTGCTTCCGTGCATGCCCGTAGAAGTGGCTGGGCGCGAAGGCGAATCTCACCATAGCGGTCGATGATGAACTCGAGGCTTTCCAAGAAGCGGGTTTAGATGGGGGTTGGTTATGGGTTGGTGTTGAAAGCACATTTGCTCCCGTGGCAGTTTTGGTAATTCATGCCAACATACATGTTGTTGGACTAACACTTTCACCTAGTATTTTTCAGAAAAGTCCAACATTGGCATGGCAAGGACGTGAGGATGTGGACCCATTCAAAATGCTAACTACATGGATTGGCAAAGCTCCAAGACTCTTCATTTTTGGTTAAGTGATCCAAGATCACATTAAGTCCATAGGAAAGCCAATGCTATTAAAAGGGGATGAGGCTTTGATCATGACTCAATTGCTCAAGTGCTTGAATATATTGCTCCACACCCCTAACTATTTTCTCCAAGTCATATATGTTAAACCCTAAAAGTCCAACTCGGTCCCACCGAATTCTTCGCATCCGGACTCACTGAGTTGATCCTAGACAGTGCCAGATCCAAACCCTAGAGTCTTGGTCTCACTGAGATGAGGATCGGTCCCAACGATTTGCAATGACCACATTTCTATAACCCAATTGATTCACTTTGGAATCACCGAGTTGAACCGATCGGAATTACCGAAATGCGGTCTTGCTTAAGTCATCACACATTGGTCCATCCAAGATTCTCTGTTCGCTCCCACCGAAAAGCCCAACGTTCAAGACTTTTACACAGGTCGGTCTCACCGAATTTTTGGTTCGGTGTCACCGAGTTGACTCAAAAGGTTGTAACGGTTGATTTTGGGTAAAGGCTATATATACCCCTCCACCCCCACCTACTCTCTAAGAGAGTCATCAGAACGAAGCTACACTTTCATCATTCATTTCTTGAGAGAGAACCACCTACTTATGTGTTGAGATCAAGAGATTTCAATCCTACCATTTGAACCTTGATTTTTAGACTCTTCAAGTTGCTTTCCACTCGAATCGTCTTACCCAAGCTAAATCTGTGAGAGAGTGATTGAGTATTGTGGAGACTATCTTTTGAAGCACAAGAGCAAGGAGTTCATCATTATCAACAACATCTATTACCTTTTGGAGAGTGGTTTCTCCTAGATTGGTTAGGTGTCTGGTACGTCCGTTTTGCATCATGCTTTTATATCAATATTTATTGCATTATGGGCTGTTATTACACATTATATCTCAATACTTATGGCTATTCTCTCTTATTTTACAAGGTTTACCATGAAGAGGGGGAATGCCGGCAGCTGGAATTCTTGCTGGAAAAGGAGCAAATGTTGGAAACCTATTCTGCACAACTCCTAAAGACCTGAGACTCCACGAAACAACTTTTTGGATTTAATAAGGATTTATGGGCAAAAGAAATAGGCCAGGGGGCCCACACCCTGTCCAGGAGACAGGGGGCGCCCCCCCTAGGGCGCGGCCCCCTATCTCCTGGGCCCCCTGGTGGGCCTCCGGCATCCATCTTCTGCTATATCATCACTTTCCCTCTGGAAAAAATTGTGGGCAAGCTTACGGGACGAAACTCCGTCGCCACGAGGCGGAACCTTGGCGGAATCAATCTAGGGCTCTGGCAGAGCTGTTCTGTCGGGGATACTTCCCTCCGGGAGGGGGAAATCATCACCAACGATCCTCTCATCGGGAGGGGGTCAATCTCCATCAACATCTTCACCAGCACCATCTCCTCTCAAAACCCTAGTTCATCTCTTGTATCCAATCTTGTATCAAAACCACAAATTGGTACCTGTGGGTTGCTAGTAGTGTTGATTACTCCTTGTAGTTGATGCTATTTGGTTTACTTGGTGGAAGATCATATGTTCAGATCCTTTATGCATATTATTACTCCTCTGATTATGAACATGAATATGCTTTGTGAGTAGTTATGTTTGTTCCTGAGGACATGGGTGAAGTCTTGCTATTAGTAGTCATGTGAATTTGGTATTCGTTCGATATTTTGATGAGATGTATGTTGTCTTTCCTCTAGTGGTGTTATGTGAACGTCGACTACATGACACTTCACCATTATTTGGGCCTAGAGGAAGGCATAGGGAAGTAATAAGTAGATGATGGGTTGCTAGAGTGATAGAAGCTTAAACCCTAGTTTATGCGTTGCTTCGTTAGGGGTTGATATGGACCCATATGTTTAATGTTGTGGTTAGGTTTACCTTAATACTCCTTTTTGTAGTTGCGGATGCTTGCAATAGGGGTTAATCATAAGTGGGATGCTTGTCCATGTTAGGGCAGTACCCAAGTGCTGGTCCTCCCACATATCAAATTATCAAAGTACCGAACGCGAGTCTTACGAGCGTGATGAAAACTAGCTTGACGATAATTCCCAATGTGTCCTCGGGAGCTCCTTCTTCATTATTATAATTTGTCCAGGCTTATCCTTTGCTACATAAAGGATTGTGCCACCTTGCTGCACTTTATTTACTTTATTTACTTTTTGCTTGTTACTATTTATCTTATCACAAAACTATCTATCACCTACTATTTCAGTGTTCGCAGAGAAAACCTTACTGAAAACGGCTTATCATTTCCTTCTGCTCCTCGTTGGGTTCGACACTCTTACTTATCGAAAGGACTACGATAGATCCCCTATACTTGTGTGTCATCAAGACTCTTTTCTGGCGCAGTTGCCGGGGAGCGTAGCGCTCTTGGTGAGTGGAACTTGGTAAGGAAACATTTATATAGTGTGCTGAAATTTTCTGTTACTTGTCACTATGGAAACTAATCCTTTGAGGGGCTTGTTTGGGGTATCTTCACCCCAACCAGAAGAGCAAAGAGATGCTCCTAAACCTACTGAAACTTATGAAAATATTCACTTTGAGATTCCTTCGGGTATGATAGAAAAACTGCTAGCTAACCCTTTTGCAGGAGACGGAACATTGCATCCCGACTTACACCTTATCTTTGTGGATGAAGTTTGTGGATTATTTAAGCTTGCAGGTATTCCCGATGATGTTGTCAAAAGGAAGGTCTTCCCTTTATATTTGAAGGGAGATGCAATGACATGGTATAGGCTATGTGATGATACGAGATATTGAAATTATAAGTGATTGAAGTTGGAATTTCACCAGAAGTTCTGTCCTATGCATATTGTTCATCGTGATCGTAATTACATATATAATTTCTGGCCTCGCAAAGGAGAAAGCATCGCTCAAGCTTGGGGGAGGCTTAAGTCAATGTTGTATTCATGCCCCAATCATGAGCTCTCTCGGGAAATGATTATTCAGAACTTTTATGCTCGGCTTTCTCTTGATAATCGCAACCTGCTCGATACTTCCTGTGTTGGTTCCTATATGCTGAAGACTATTGATTTCAAATGGGACTTATTGGAAAGAATTAAACGCAACTCTGAAGATTGGGGTTCCCACGATGGTAAGAAGTCAGGTATGACACCTAAGTTCGATTGTGTTAAATCTTTTATGGATACCGATGCTTTCCGTGGATTTAGCTCTAAGTATGGACTTGACTCTGAGATAGTAGCTACTTTTTGTGAAAATTTTGCTACTCACGTTGATCTCCCTAAAGAGAAGTGGTTTAAATATAATCCTCCTGTTGAAGTGAAAGTAGTTGCACCTATTATAGCAAAGAGAAGACTATTACATATAGTGATCCTATTATTCCTACTGCTTATGTTGAAAAACCTCCTTTTCCTGTTAGGATAAAAGATCATGTTAAAGCTTCGACTATTGTTCGTAAGAGTAATACTAGGACTTATACACCTCCTGAGCAAATTAATGTTGAACCTAGTATTGCTATGATTAAAGATCTTTTGGATGAGGACTTAGATGGGCATGTCATCTCTTTCTTGGGTGAAACTGCTAATATTGCTAGACCCGATACTAAGACACGTAGACTTGTTGTAGGCACGCCTGTTATTTCTGTTAAAATAGGAGATCATTGTTATCATGGTTTATGTGATATGGGTGCTAGTGATAATGCGATACCTTATGATCTTTATAAAGAAATTATGCACGATATTGCACCTGTTGAATTAGAAGACATTGATGTTACTATTAAGCTTGCTAATAGGGACACCATTAAACCTATTGGGATTGTTAGAGATGTTGAAGTATTGTGTGGGAAGATTAAATACCCTGCTGATTTTCTTGGTCTTGGTTCCCCACAAGATGATTTTTGTCCCATTATTTTTGGTAGACCCTTCTTGAATACTGCTAGTGCTAAGATTAATTGTGAAAAGAATATTGTCACTGTTGGCATAGATGGTATGTCTCATGAGTTTAATTTTGCCAAGTTTAGTAGACAACCTCGTGAAAGGGAACCATCTAGTAAGGATGAAATTATTGGTCTTGCTTCCATTGCTGTTCCACCAACTGATCTGTTAGAACAATATTTGCTAGACCATGAAAACGATATGTTTATGAAGGAAAGGGAAGAAATAGATGAAGTGTTCCTTAAGCAAGAACCTATGCTAAAACATAACCTTCCTGTTGAAATTCTTGGGGATCCCCCTCCACTCAAGGGTGATCCCGTGTTTGAACTCAAACCCTTACCTGATAATCTTAAGTATGCTTATCTTGATGAAAAAGAAATATATCCTGTTATTATTAGTGCTAACCTTTCAAAGAAAGAAGAAGAAAGATTATTGAAAACTCTGAAGAAGCACAGAGCTGCTATTGGATATACTCTGGATGATCTTAAGGGCATTAGTCCCACATTATGCCAACACAAAATTTCAGTGGAGAAAGATGCCAAACCAGTTAGAGATCCTCAAAGATGATTAAATCCCAAAATGAAGGAAGTGGTAAGAAAGGAGATACTAAAACTCCTTGAGGCAGGTATTATTTATCCCGTTTCTGATAGTGAATGGGTAAGCCCTGTCCATTGTGTCCCTAAAAAGGGAGGTATTACCGTTGTTCCTAATGATAAAGATGAATTGATCCCGCAAAGAATTATTACAGGCTATAGGATGGTAATTGATTTTCGTAAGTTAAATAAAGCTACTAAGAAAGATCATTACCCTTTACCTTTTATTGATCAAATGCTAGAAAGGCTATCCAAACACACACATTTTTGCTTTCTAGATGGTTATTCTGGCTTCTCTCAGATACCTGTATCAGCGGGGGATCAATCTAAAACTACTTTTACTTGCCCTTTTGGTACTTTTGCTTATAGACGTATGCCTTTTGGTTTATGTAATGCACCTGCTACCTTCCAAAGATGCATGATGGCTATATTTTCTGATTTTTGTGAAAAGATTTGTGAGGTATTCATGGATGACTTCTCCGTCTATGGATCCTCTTTTGATGATTGTTTGAGCAACCTTGATCGAGTTTTGCAAAGATGCGAAGACACTAGTCTCGTCCTGAATTGGGAAAAGTGTCACTTTATGGTTAATGAAGGCATTGTCTTGGGGCATAAGATCTCCGAGAGAGGTATTGAAGTTGATAAAGCCAAAGTTGATGCTATTGAAAAGATGCAGTGTCCCAAGGACATAAAAGGTATAAGAAGTTTCCTTGGTCATGCCGGCTTTTATAGGAGGTTCATTAAGGACTTTTCTAAAATCTCTAGTCCTCTTACTAATTTATTGCAAGAAGATATTCTTTTTGTCTTTGATGATTATTGTGTAGAAGCATTTGAAACACTTAAGAAAGCTTTGATTACTGCACCTATTGTTCAGCCACCTGATTAGAATTTACCTTTTGAAATTATGTGCGATGCTAGTGATTATGTTGTAGGTGTTGTTTTAGGGCAAAGAGTCGATAAGAAATTGAATGTTATCCATTATGCTAAGAAGACTCTTGATACTGCCCAGAGAAATTATGCTCCCACTGAAAAAGAGTTCTTAGCAGTTGTGTTTGCATGTGATAAGTTTAGACCTTATATTGTTGATTCCAAAGTTACTATTCACACTGATCATGCTGCTATTAAATATCTTATGGAAAAGAAAGATGCTAAGCCTAGACTCATTATATGGGTTCTCTTGCTCCAAGAATTTGACTTGCATATTATTGATAGAAAGGGAGCTGAGAACCCCGTTGCAGACAACTTGTCTAGGCTAGAAAATGTTCTTGATGACCCATTACCTATTAATGATAGCTTTCCTGATGAACAATTAGCGGTCGTCAATGCTTCTCGTACTACTCCTTGGTATGCTGACTAAGCCAATTACATTGTTGCTAAATATATACCGCCTAGTTTCACATACCAGCAAAAGAAAAATTTATTTTACGATTTAAGACATTACTTTTGGAATGATCCACACCTTTATAAAGAAGGAGTAGATGGTATTATTAGACGTTGTGTGCCTGAGCATGAACAGGAACAAATCCTACGCAAGTGTCACTCTGAATCCTATGGAGGACACCACGCTGGAGATAGAACTGCACACAAGGTATTACAATCTGGTTTTTATTGGCCTACTCTTTTCAAAGATGCTCGTAAGTTTGTCTTATCTTGTGATGAATGCCAAAGAATAGGTAACATCAGTAGATGTCAAGAAATGCCTATGAATTATTCTCTTGTTATTGAACCGTTTGATGTTTGGGGCTTTGATTATATGGGACCTTTTCCTGCCTCCAATGGTTATACACATATTTTAGTTGCTGTTGATTACGTTACTAAGTGGGTAGAAGCTATTCCAACTAGTAGTGCTGATCATAACACTTCTATTAAAATGCTTAAAGAAGTTATTTTTCCGAGGTTTGGAGTCCCTAGATATCTTATGACTGATGGTGGTTCACACTTTATTCATGGTGCTTTCCGTAAGATGCTTGCTAAGTATGATGTCAATCATAGAATCGCATCTCCTTATCACCCGCAGTCTAGTGGTCAAGTAGAGTTGAGCAATAGAGAGCTCAAATTAATTTTGCAAAAGACTGTGAATAGATCTAGAAAGAATTGGTCCAAAAAACTTGATGATGCATTTTGGTCCTATAGAACTGCATACAAAAATTCTATGGGTATGTCTCCATATAAGATGGTTTATGGAAAAGCATGTCATTTACCTCTTGAACTTGAACATAAAGCATATTGGGCTATTAAAGAGCTCAATTATGACTTCAAACTTGCCGGTGAGAAGAGGTTATTTGATATTAGCTCACTTGATGAATGGAGAACCCAAGCATATGAGAATGCCAAGCTTTTCAAAGAAAAGGTCAAACGCTGGCATGATAAGAGGATACAAAAGCGTGAGTTTAACGTAGGAGATTATGTGTTATTGTTCAACTCTCGTTTAAGATTGCAGGAAAACTTCTCTCAAAATGGGAAGGTCCTTACGTTATCGAGGAGGTCTATCATTCTGGTGCTATAAAAATCAACAACTTTGAAGGCACAAATCCGAGGGTGGTAAACGGTCAAAGAATTAAACATTATATTTCAGGTAATCCTATCAATGTTGAAACTAATATTATTGAAACCATAACCCCTGAGGAATACATAAGAGACACTTTCCAGAACGTTCCCGACTCCAAAAAGGAATAGGTACGTGGTACGGTAAGTAAACCGACTCCAAAACAACTCTAATGGCAATTTTTATCAGTTTTGGATTATTTAAGGATTTTAGGAAGAAAGAAGTAGTCTAAAAGGGACACGAGGCTCCCATGAGAGAGGAGGGCGCCCCCCCTGTAGGGCGTGCCCCCTATCTTGTGGGCACCTCGTGTGCCTCCCGGACTCCGTTTTCTTGTATGTTACGTATTTTGGTCGGTAAAAATTCATTATATATTCTCCCGAAGGTTTTGACCACCGTATCACGCAAATATCCTCTGTTTTCGTTTTGAGCTGTTCCTGTTGCAGATTTGGAACAGGATGTCGTCCCAAGATTCAGAGGGAGAGAGCTACATGCCTGATTATATTGCAAACCCAGAAGTATATGGGGATGTGGAACATTATGGCTGGACCACAGAGGAAGAAGAAGACTATGATCCAAAGAGGAAGGAGGAGACAAGCTCCGATGAAGAGGACGATCCACTGCCTCAACCTGGTGATATGCATGTGGAGTTCAAGAAGTCAAGCCTCCCTAAGGTCCAATCTATCCCACCACGTTTTTTGCAGGACAGCAAGGCAACACTATGCAAAAAGATAATGAAACTTGAGCTCGAGAATGAGGATCTGAGGGCGGAAAATTTTAGCCTCAGACGCAAGCTAGAGAAGAAAAGTGCAACAACTCCTACTTCACCACCTCCGAAGAAATAATCACATGTGTATGGGCACTCCCCTTGGCAACTGCCAAGCTTGGGGGAGGTGCCCCGGTATCGTATCACCATCACACTCCTATTTTTACCGCTTTATTTAGTTCGATCCTTTTAGTAGTATCTTGATTTTTACCGCTTTATTTAGTTTTGAGTTTTGCTTTACGATCTCTTTATGTAATCGAGTCCGTGTGCTATCTATAATAAAGATTAGTGTTGAGTCAAGGGCTTTGCTATGTTGCTATGATCTTGAGAAAGTAGAAAAACAAAAGAGTTCATATTGATCTTATGGATAGTGATAACTTCACACATAGAAAGTATGAGGCATAAAAATTGTTGAGAGTTGATGAACGTAGCCTTGGTCATCGTTGCAATTAATAGGAAGTGATAAGGAAAGAGGGGTTCACATATAAATATATTATCTTGGACATCTTTTATGATTGTGAAGCACTCATTAAGACGACATGCTAAAAGAGTTGATGTTGGACAAGGAAGACAACATAATGGTTTATGTTTTCCAACATCTCAGTTAAAGTATATTGTCATTGACCTTCCAAACATGTTGAGATTGCCTTTTCCCCTCATGCTAGCCAAATTCCTTGCACCAAGTAGAGATACTACTTGTGCTTCCAAGTATCCTTAAACCCAGTTTTGCCATGAGAGTCCACCATACCTACCTATGGATTGAGTAATATCCTTCAAGTAAGTTGTCATCGGTGCAAGCAATAAAAATTGCTCTCTAAATATGTATGACTTATTAGTGCAGAGAAAATAAGCTTTGTACAAACTTGTTGTGGAAGTAATAAAAGCGACGGATTGCATAATAAAGGTCCACATACAAGGGGCAATATAAAGTGACGTTCTTTTGCATTAAGATTTTGTGCATGAACCCTAAACGCACATGACAACCTCTGCTTCCCTCTGTGAAGGGCCTATCTTTTACTTTGTGTTTTACTTAATGATTGAGTCAAGGTGATACTCACCTCTCCCTTTTTATTTTTATCCTTTGGCAAGCTCCTCGTGTTTGAAAGATCATGAGACATACATCCAATTGGATGTAAGTTGGCATAAGCTATTATTGTTGACATCACCTAAAGGTGAATATGTTGGGAGGCAACACAATAAGCCCCTATCTTTCTCAGTGTCCGGCTGAAACTCTATAACCACACGTATTGCGTGAGTGTTAACAATTATAGGGGACTACAAGATAGTTGAGTATGTGAGCTTGCTGAAAAGCTCTATTATTGACTCTTTCTGATGTTACGATAAATTGCAATTGCTTCAGTGACTGAGATTATAGTTTGTTAGTTCCCAATGAAGTTTTGAACCATACTTGACATTGTGAATTGCTTATTACTTGAACATAGGGAATCATATGACAAAATCCATATATGTTGCTGTTATTAGAATGATCATGATGCCCTCATGTCCGTATTTTATTTTTTATCGGCACCTCTATCTCTAAACATGTGGACATAATTTTCGATTTCGGCTTCCGCTTGAGGATAAGCGAGGTCTAAGCTTCGGGGAGTTGATACGTCCATTTTGCATCATGCTTTTATATCAATATTTATTGCATTATGGGCTGTTATTACACATTATATCTCAATACTTATGGCTATTCTCTCTTATTT
This sequence comes from Triticum dicoccoides, assembly GCF_002162155.2. Taxonomy (NCBI): domain Eukaryota; kingdom Viridiplantae; phylum Streptophyta; class Magnoliopsida; order Poales; family Poaceae; genus Triticum; species Triticum dicoccoides. Next base: position 547,755,512 of record NC_041391.1, read on the forward strand.
TACAAGGTTTACCATGAAGAGGGGGAATGCCGGCAGCAGGAATTCTGGCTGGAAAAGGAGCAAACGTTGGAAACCTATTCTGCACAACTCCAAAAGACCTGAGACTCCACGAAACAACTTTTTGGATTTAATAAGGATTTACGGGCAAAAGAAATAGGCCAGGGGGCCCACACCCTGTCCAGGAGACAGGGGGCGCCCCCCCTAGGGCGCGGCCCCCTATCTCCTGGGCCCCCCGGTGGGCCTCCGGCGTCCATCTTCTGCTATATCATCACTTTCCCTCTGGAAAAAATCGTGGGCAAGCTTACGGGACGAAACTCCGCCGCCATGAGGCGGAACCTTGGCGGAATCAATCTAGGGCTCTGGCGGAGCTGTTCTGCCGGGGACACTTCCCTCCGGGAGGGGGACGTCATCACCAACATCATCACCAACGATCCTCTCATCGGGAGGGGATCAATATCCATCAACATCTTCACCAGCACCATCTCCTTTCAAAACCCTAGTTCATCTCTTGTATCCAATCTTGTATCAAAACCACAAATTGGTACCTGTGGGTTGCTAGTAGTGTTGATTACTCCTTGTAGTTGATGCTATTTGGTTTACTTGGTGGAAGATCATATGTTCAGATCCTTTATGCATATTATTACTCCTCTTATTATGAACATGAATATGCTTTGTGAGTAGTTACATTTTTTCCTGAGGACATGGGTGAAGTCTTGCTATTAGTAGTCATGTGAATTTGGTATTCGTTCGATATTTTGATGAGATGTATGTTGTCTTTCCTCTAGTGGTGTTATGTGAACGTTAACTACATGACACCTCACCATTATTTGGGCCTAGAGGAAGGCATAGGGAAGTAATAAATAGATGATGGGTTGCTAGAGTGACAGAAGCTTAAACCCTAGTTTATGCGTTGCTTCGTTAGGGGTTGATATGGACCCATATGTTTAATGCTGTGGTTAAGTTTACCTTAATACTCCTTTTTGTAGTTACGGATGCTTGCAATAGGGGTTAATCATAAGTAGGATGCTTGTCCATGTTAGGGCAGTACCCAAGTGCCGGTCCACCCACATATCAAATTATCATAGTACCGGACGCGACTCTTACGAACGTGATGAAAACTAGCTTGACGATAATTCCCAATGTGTCCTCGGGAGCTCCTTCTTCATTATTAGAATTTGTCCAGGCTTATCCTTTGCTACATAAAGGATTGGGCCACCTTGCTGCACTTTATTTACTTTATTTACTTTTTGCTTGTTACTATTTATCTTATCACAAAACTATCTATCACCTACTATTTCAGTGTTCGCAGAGAAAACCTTACTGAAAACCGCTTATCATTTCCTTCTGCTCCTCGTTGGGTTCGACACTCTTACTTATCAAAAGGACTACGATAGATCCCCTATACTTGTGGGTCATCAGTGTCATTTGGGAGCCTCCAAGATCTTCTGGACTTGAACTAAGGAGTTTGTAAGGGCAAGGAGATCACCTAATTCTTGAAGATATTCCCTAGTTGAGGCTAGTCATTCATGGACATAAGCCATGGCGGAATAGACAAGGCTGTTTCTTTATAGACCCTTCACGGGTGGAGCCCTCCATGGACTCGTGCGGCCATTACCCTCTGTGGTTTGAAGTCTCCATCAACTTGGACGTACAATAGCACCACCTATCAGAAGCATGCAAAAAACCACTGTGTCTTCATTGCGTTTTATATTCCCATCTCCACCCCTTTACTTTTTGCACAATTGCATGTCGTGCTATTTCTGCCGCCATATCTCGAGATATGCATGTGTAGAAAGTGTTGGTTCTATCTTAACTAGCGCCAAAATCTTCCTAAACTTAAGAAAATTAAAAACCGCATCTTTGGTTTGTTAAGAGTTATCGGATTCCGGGATCCACAGACCCAAGAAAGGTTCAAACTCAGGGGCGTGTGTGAAGAACTCAACCTCTCGAGCTGATCGATCTGCTGCTCTCATGATCTGCAACTATTTTGTTCGCTGTAGATGTTACATAGATTCAATCTTTCATAAATATAATTCGAGGGTTGTACCGATTGAAGAGATCAAATCGTGGCAATGTGACTATCCGAATATCCAAACTTTCATTGATCATTGATGTAAAGAAGCATGAAAGAGGGGAGCGAGTCCCAATAACCTTGCCTGAATTTAATACCTTGAAATTGATTGCATGGAATATTGTTCGAAGGAGGAACCTGAGTTTGAAATTCGCCCAGACAAATATTATGCTGCTTTAAATGCCGATTGGCCTCCATGTCTCTTGCCAATGAGTGATTATGTCCCTCGTGAAAACTGCCAAAATGAAGGTCAACAGTAATTGCATTGCCTTGATTATCCAAGGAAACTTTATTGCCAAAAATTATCTGGTTGGTTTGCCGGTGTAGGTGGCTAGCCGCCGGCGAGCTTTCTGGTGGCTCATTGAAGGTAGGAGAAATATGCTCTGAACAAGAAATGGAGTCCAATAAACCGAATTTTGCCAATTCTGAAACAAAAGATGGATCCCAAGCTTCATTCCTGGAAGAGAATGCCAGTTTGGATTTTATTGCCACTGGTTCGCAGGGTGAGAGCTCAGAAAAATGTTGATCTGAATGCCAACTAGAATCCTTCCATGGAACAACATGACTCTTTGGACGTATAGTTGAAAATGGCACATAAAGTCTGGAAAAATACGATCTTTGAGATGATATATGAAATGACCAACTCGGTTGGATGCCACAGAGAAGCGAAATTTTCGATCACCCAACCATTTGACTTGAAACCCCGCAGAAGAACCTCCAATACAGCATTGTAGAGCAATAGCAACCGAATCTTCTAAGAGAGGAAAAGAGGCGAAGGAGAAGAAAACCACCAAGAAAATTTCCTTGGTTCCATATAGAGGAGAAAAGTGGACCGTGGATCCAAAATGACGACGAACCTGTGCTGCGATCATCTGGCCTGGCTTGATGTCCCAGTGGACAAGACCGTCCATGATGCCAAGGATTAGAATGCGCCATCGTTAGGGTAGAGGTGGAGGTGGTGGAGAGGCATCATCTCCTCATTTACCGATCACCCTTATTATATCCTTCTTGAATATTCATCATATTAGGACCAATTTCAAACCTTGTGCAAATTGTCATCACTAGTATCAACTCTCAAAATAATATAAGTGAAGCATGAGAGTGTTCGACAAACTACTCCAAAAGGATATAATTGAAGTTCAAACAAGTAATTAAGTAAATGGGTAGCTATGTGAGGACTCACTCTCATTTAAAAACTTTCAGATCTTAATTATTTTATTAGAAAAACAAGCAAAAGAAAATAAAATGACATTCCAAGAATAACACACATCATGTGAAGAAGCAAAAACGTAGGCTCAACTGAGGCTAACCGATAATTGTTGATGAAGAAATGTGGGATGCCTACCGGGGCATCCCCGAGCTTAGATGCTTGAGACTTCTTCCCAAGCTTAGATGCCTACCGGGGCATCCCCAAGCTTAGATGCTTGAGACTTCTTGAAATGTTATCTTGGGATGCCTTGGGCGCCCCCAAGTTTGAGCTTTTGTGTTTTGTGAATTCCTTTCATATCACGGTTTCCCTAAATCTTAAAATTTCCATCCACACAGAACTCAACAAGAACTCATGAGATAAGTTAGTATAAATCAATGCAAATCCTTATCATTCTCTATTGTAGCAAATCACTAAAATTATAATCTAACATTGCATAATAAATTCCTCTACATATTTAATACTCCTATCCTCAAATAGAATCATTAAACAAGCAAACATATGCAAACATAACAACAATCTGCCAAAACAGGACAGTCTGTAAAGGATGCAAGAATATTCATACTTATTTAACTCCAAAAAATCTGAAAATTACAACAATGTAGATTTTTTAAGCTAATTGTGTAAAAATTTCAAGATTTTACCACGTTTTGACTTTCCAGAAGAATTTAGACAATGATAGCAAACTTTCTGTTTTCAAACAGCAACATGTAGACTTGCAAAACAAGCATGGTAAAGGCTATAATTGACATTTTTATTGAAATGGAAGATGCAAAACATTATTCTAAATAGAAGCAAGAAATTCTAACAAAATAAAATAACTCTCCAAAAAAAACTCATATCATGTGATGCATAAAAATATAACTCGAAGTGAGGTTACTGATAATGTTGAAGACGAAAGTAGGGATGCCTTCCGGGGCATCCCCAAGCTTAGTTACTTGGATCTTCCTTGAATACTACCTTGGGTGTGCCTTGGGCACCCCCAAGCTTAGGGTCTTGTCTCTCCTTATTCTCCTTATATCGATATCTCACCCAAAACTTGAAAACTTCAATAACACAGAACTTAAAGGAACTTCGTGAGATAGGTTAGTATGATAAAGACAAATCATTCCCTTTGGTACTATCGAAGACAAGATTAATAATTTTTCTCACACAATGCCTATTATAACCTATCATTTCTACAATTTATATTGACCAATATAAGCCATAGAAACAAGAAAACAAGCAAACTATGCATTGAAAACAGAATCTGTCAAAAACAGAATAGTCTGTAATGATCTGGTCAATGACCATACTTTTGTAAATCCAGAAATTATGAAAAATTTGGACAATGTAGGAAATTTGTATAGCAACCATCTTTAAAAAATTCAGAACTTTATCACGTTCCAGTGAATTTAAACAATTCTGTCACTAGAAGTAAAAGTTTATGTTTTTGCACAGAATCAAGTCAACTATCATCCACACTATCCCAAAGGCTTTACTTGGCACTTTATTGAAACAAAAGCTATAAACATGATTACTAAAGTAGCTTAATCATGTGAACACACAAAAACAGTAGGTAGAAGTGTTGGGTTGTCTCCCAACAAGCGCTTTTCTTTAATGCCTTTTTAGCTAGGCATGATGATTTCAATGATGCTCACATAAAAGTAAAGAATTGAGACATAACGGGAGCACCATGAAGCATATGACTAGCACATTTAAGTCTAACCCACTTCCTATGCATAGGGATTTTGTGATCAAACGATTCATGGGCGCAAGAATCAACTAGCATAGGAAGGCAAAACAAGCAATACTTCAAAACTTTCAACACAAAGAGAGGGAACTTGATATTTTTGCAATGTAAAAGCATATCTTCCTCTCTCATAGTAATTTTCAGTAGCATAATGAATGAATTCAACAATATAACCATCACATAAAGCATTCTTTTCCTGGTCCAGATGCATAAATTTTTTATTACTCTCCACATAAGCAAATTTATTCTCATGAATAATGGTGGGAGCAAACTCAACAAAATAACTATCATGTGATTGAAAATTAAAATCATGATGACAAGTTTCATGGTTATCATTATTCAATATGGCATACATGTCATCACCATAATCATCATAGGTAGCAACTTTGTTTTCATAATCAATTGAAACATCTTCCAAGATAGTGGAATTATTATTATAAGATTCAACACCCTCCAAAATAGTGGGATCATTAGTACCTAGAGTTGACACTCTTCCAAACCCACTTTCATCAATATAATCATAATAAATAGGAGGCATGCTTTCATCATAATAAATTTTCTCATCAAAACTTGGGGGAGTAAAAATATCATCTTCATGAAATATAACATCCCCAAGCTTGTAGCTTTGCATATCATTAGCATCATGGATATTCAAAGAATTCATACTAATAACATCGCAATCATTCTCAACATTCAAAGATTTTACGGCAAACATTTCATTGAATTCTTCTTCTATTAATTGAGCACAATTTTCCTATATCCATCATTTTCAAGAAAGACATGATAAAGACGAATAATATGAGGCCACCTCAATTCCCTTTCTTGTAACTTTCTTTTATAAACCAAACTAGTGATAAAACAAGAAACTAAAGGATTCAATTGCAAGATCTAAAGATATACCTTCAAGCACTCACCTCCCCGACAACGGCGCCAAAAAAGAGCTTGATGTCTACTACACAACTTGTTCTTGTAGACTCGTGTTGGGCCTCCAAGCGTAGAGTTTTGTAGGACAATACCAAATTTCCCTCAAGTGGATGACCTAAGGTTTATCAATCCGTGGGAAGCGTAGGATGAAGATCGTCTCTCTCAAACAACCCTGCAACCAAATAATAAAATGTATCTTGTGTCCCCAACACACCAAATACAATGGTAAATTGTATAGGTGCACTAGTTCGGCAAAGAGATGGTGATACATGTGTAGTAATGATAGTAGATATTGATTTTTGTAATAGTAACAATAAAGAACAGCAAGGTAACGAGTAACAAAAGTGAGCACAAACGGTATTGCAATGCTTGAAAATGAGGCCTAGGGTCCGTACTTTCGCTAGTGCAATCTCTCAACAATGCTAATATAATTGGATCATATAACCATCCCTCAACGTGCGATGAAGAATCACTCCAAAGTTCCTATCTAGCGGAGAACATATGACAAAAATGTTTGTAGGGTACGAAACCACCTCAAAGCTATTCTTTCCGATCAATCTATCCTAGAGTTTGTACTAAAATAACACCAAGCTATTCTTTCCGATCGATCTATCCAAGAGTTCGTACTAAAATAACACCATATGATACATATCAACCAACTCTAATGTCACCTAGATACTCTAATGTCACCGCGAGTATCCATGAGTTGATTATACGATATGCATCAAACAATTTCAGATTCATAAAACTCAAAACAACACAAAGAACCTCAATGAGTGCCGCAAGATTTCTATCAGAGAAATAACCACGAGAACGTGCATCAACCCATATGCATAGATTACCCCAATGTCACCTCGGGAATCCACGGGTTGAGTGTCAAAACACATATCAAGTGAATCAATATGACACCCCATTGTCACCACGGGTATTGATAGCAAGACATACATCAAGTGTTCTCAAATCCATAAAGTTATTCAATCCGGTAAAACAAAATCTCAAAGGGAAAACTTAATTCATCACAACAAGATAGAGAGGGGAAAACACCATATGATCCAACTATATTAACAAAGCCCGCGATACATCAAGATCGTGCCAAATCAAGAACACGAGAGGGAGGGAGAGAGAGAGAGAGAGAGAGAGAGAAAGAGAGAGAGAGAGAGAGAGATTAAACATATTGCTACTGGTACAAACCCTCAGTCCCGAGGGTCGACTGCTCTCTCCTCATCATGGTGGCTGCCGGGATGATGAAGATGGCTTCCGGTGATGATTCCCCCCTCCGACAGAGTGCCGGAACAGGGTCTAGATTCTTTTTTCGTGGCTACAGAGGCTTGCGGCGGCGGAACTTCTGATCTTGGGTTATTTTTGGGGGTTTCTGTATTTATAAGATTTTTTGGCGTCGGTTTCACCCAAAGATGGGCCATGAGGGGCCCATAAGAC
>NC_041391.1:547763048-547805018 GCF_002162155.2 Triticum dicoccoides
TGTGCCCATCTCGTGGATCTTCTAGCCCCCCCGCGAAGCTTCTAGTGCCTCTTCTGTTCCAAAAAAATTGTCAAAAAGTTTCGTTGCATTTGGAGAACTTGAATTTCTGCACAAAAAACAACACTACGGTAGTTCTGCTGAAAACAACCTCAGTCCGGGTTAGTTCCATTCAAATCATACCAAAACCATATAAAATAGTTGTAAACATGGCATGAATACTTCATAAATTATAGATACGTTGGAGACGTATCACCCCCTAGATGTATCTTCTCGATCCAACGGTGTAGAGCCAACCCGTCTCGTTTGCGGCGAAGGTGAGGGAGCCAAAGGTGAAGCTTTGGCTCGACATGAAGGCGATGGCTTGAATTCGAGTTCCGATCTGGGTTAGCTCTCCAGATCGAGCAGAGGGCTTCTTGACTTGTACAACAAGATGAGAATCTTCTGGAAGGAGGGCTTCCTGGGGGTCGAGGGGCCCTTGCCACGCCTTGGCGTGTTAGACCCTGAGGCGAGCCTAGTGACTGGCTTCACAGCCGACGGCCCACCTTCTGTATCGTACCGTCACTTGTAATGCATGAGAAATACAACAATTTGAAACTAAAAAAGAGAGCCCATTTTAGGTTGTGATGAAAAAAAATGGGCGTGATTTATGTTGAAACAGGAGCAAGTGCTTCCCAGCACCATGGGAGTGGGAGATTGACGGAGTACATGGTTGCTACTTAGTCTGTACAAATATATATGATCAGATATTTCCAAGGGTTTCGTGGTTGGTTTTTTCTTTGAGCTGACTTTGTGGTTGTTTGTTGTGCCAGACAATACGGTGGTTTCGGCGTCCATCTCATGGCAGCACTGAGGTAGTGGAAGCAAAACATTCGACGAATCTAACTTTGCAGCTACTGGTGAATGGACGCCAGTAAAGGCGGCCAGATCTTGTCCTTGACACTTTGACAGGCTGAGAACAAACCTGCTTTGCTTATTTGGGTTACAGCCACAGGTGGCTGAAACCGCCAATATATACTCGTTGCAGAGCCTGGCAGTTGGTGAAGTAGAGGCCGAATTAATCACCACACTCCATTTTTGTGTAGATAGCAGAAGAACAAAAATGATAACCCTTCGTCCACGATGTGTGGAACGAGAACGTATGATCCACCCGACTCACCGTACGTTCACCAACCATGATTTAGGTTCCATATATATATACGGTTCTAGAAAGGAGATAAGGTGGGAAAAGGCAAGAAAGTGAAGATGGGCATGGATCCGTTGTCTTGAAGCTAGGAGTAGCTGCACGCCGAGGCAGCCCGTAGCTGTCACGGCGAGTGCTCCCTGCTCTGGCTAGCTACCGCGTTTTTGCTCGTGGTATTATACGTGCGAGACAGGTCGATGCGCCATGCAGACCGCGACACGCGATAGAGAGGGACGCTTAATTTTGTGGTCGCCCGTGCCGACTAACATCACGACGGCAACAGAGTATGACCTGCAGCTGGTTAACTTCTCCTTTAAAGAAAGGTGCAAGTATGCATTTACGTCCGGCTACAGCTACCCCATGTCGGCTCACAACAATGAATGGAATGGCACTATCCTTTGGGCTTGGAGTGTGTGCTAGGATGCATCTTCGGCTCGACCGCGACGCGAGTGCGAGCGACTACGGGCGGGTGGGGCAGACGAACGCAGCAGCAATGAAGGAAGGCGGTGTATGGCAAGCCACGCTTGACGCTACTGTGCGCGGGCGGGGCCAGCGGCAACGGTAACCTGGCCGGCAGCGGTGGGCGTCTCGCCGCCCGTGACGACGGGGTCCACGTCCCGGTATGGGGGCTGTTCCGCTTCCGCGGCTCCGGTCTTGTCTTTTCTTCATGTCCGAACCGATCGTCTCCCGGCCGTTGGCACGCCTTTTCCTGGTTTTCCGTGCCGCAAAGCGCAGTAGTCATTGGGCAAAATGTACACATTTGACCTCGAGACGAAAGTATTTTACAAATTGAACTGTTCATGATTTTTTTTTACACAGCTGACCCTTTTGTGTAGCGCCTGACAACTAGGCGTCATACTACGCTGTGCAACGCCTGACTGACAGACGCTACACGTTTGGCCTGCATCGCACCCCAGACTGCCTGAAAATTGCTAAGTCAGTGTGCAACGCCTAAGAGCCAGGCGTTACACTATATAGTGTAGCGCCCAGTGTCTAGGCGTTGCACTACATCTTCAAGCGGCCACTAGTGCAGCACCTAGCTCTTAGGCTCTGCACTGTACTGTGCAGCGCTTAGCTCTTAGGCTCTGCACAACGACTTAGCAATTTTCAAGCAACCAGGATGCGACGTTGACCCGCCGTGCAGCGCCTTTCCGTCGGACGCTGCACAATGCAGTGTGGTGCCTGGCTATCGGGCGCTACACAAAAGGGTCAGCCGAGTGAACTTTTTTCAACGAGAGTTCACTTTGTGAATTCTTTTTATTCACGGGTTAAATCTTTCTTTTTTGCCTAGTCATTGGGGGCGGTTTGCATCGGCTGCGGCGCCCGATGGTTCTGTTTGTTGGGAAACCGGGGCCACCACGAGGGTGGCGGCGGCTAGCGCATGAAGCGCTCGGGATAGCCCCTCCCGTCCTTAAGTGGGTACTTATCCCTTGACCCCCTGGTCCCTATACAAAGCAACGAGGAGCTATCATTGTAACACCTGATCATTGATTAATAAAGCTGGTCTCCTCCATGTCTTTCTGTGTCATTTATTTTCGCGCGTTCGACTACTTCGTCTACGATGCTCGCCCTCGCTCCGCAACCTCGGACCGGACTCGCCGGCGGAGTTGCGGAACACGTTATCAGCACGCTTCGCTCTATCAACTCTCTGTCACGCCTGCATCACGCAGGCTTTCGTCGATGCCGCGGAGGTATAAGATCCGATCCCCACTTTTGCAAAAAATGGATTCCCTTCGCTACTGCGATTCTGTTTTTGCGATTAGATTATTTTTCGGATTTGATCTACCTATGGTGTGGATTTTCCTCCCAAGAACCAAGCGGACGAACACGTCGCCGACCAATGTCGATGTTCCTGGACTAAGAGGAACTTGTTGACTGCACTATAAGGAGTCGGTACAGATCGCGATCCAGATGATCGCGGTACCGCCGCAAAAGCACCAGATGTGCCATGCGCCGTCGTTTTTCCGGATGAACGCGAGAAGACCCGCATCCTGAGGCCGGCGTCCAGATGACGACGTGCTTTCCGCGACCCTCCTGGTCGCGCGTGAAGCGACGTGCCCTGCTGGCCGCGACCCCGCTGCTCGCCGGTGCTGCCTCGCTGGCCGCGCTGCGCAGCCCCGCCCCGTCTCGCTGGCGCATGCTCGTAGCAGCCCGCCTCGATGGTCGCTGCCGCGTCGTGGCCGTGGCCACCGCAGCCGCTGGCCTAACCTGGCCTGGCCGCGCCGCGCCGTGGCCGTGGGCCCCGCTGGCCGCGCCATGCCGCCCCGCCTCGCTGGCCGCGGCGTGGCAGCGCGCCGTGCCGCACCGTGCGTGCGTGCGGGCCTGACGAGGCCGCCGCCGCTCGGGCGCTAGGGTTGGAAACCCTAGCGACCCCTGAGCTGGCAAGCGGGCCAGCCCAGCAGGCCAGCCCAGCGGGCTGTGCGCAATGGGCCCCCTTTTCCCTCCATAAATAAAGGGGGAAGGGCGGTGGGGCTGGCTACATGGGCCGACGGCCCATTTTTCGGCCTGCAGACGAACCGGGCCAGGCCAGAGAGTGCGCGCGCTCGCGCGCGATTATTCACGTTTTAGCCTCTATAGTTTCATGTTTTTATGCGTAGTTTATTCCTGCTGTAATATTTCGCGTAGAAGCCCCTGGAACTGTATGTTTTCGCTGAAAACACGTATTTTGGCCTTAAAAAGCCTCGGGAATTCAATTTTTGGGCTATTTTTCACGTACGAAATGCGCTTAACATGCTATATTTTGTAAACATGTTTTATTGTATGATTTTACTACTGTAGATTAATTGTTTTGCATTCTTAATCATTAAGTAAGTCATATAAGAACATGTTTTAGATAATGGAACGTCATTTTATTGAATAAGTTTATCAACATCGCTTTGTGCAAAAGATTATCTGCTATAATCTCATGATATTTTCATAAATCGCAGATGGCCGGAATTGTCAACAAGGAGTTTCCTAAGTTGGCCCAGACAGGGCTAAACTACCTGTCATGGTCCTCGGACTGCGAGATTTTTCTCCAGGGAAAAACCCTCCTGAGGGCGATCGGTAAGGGGGCCCAGCTGGCCGCCACTGATCCCAAGTTTGAAACTGAGAATGCGCAGGCTCTGCACTTCTCCGTCATCACCTGTCACCTACTCTGAAAGATGAGTATATGGCCGAGCGCAGTGCTTCTGGCCTTTGGACCGCTCTTAAGCAGCGGTTTGAGCGGCTGAAGTACACTGTGAAGCCACGTGCAGAGTCAGAGTGGATCCGTCTGAGGTTTGTGGACTTCAAGACGGTTGGGGAGTACAATTCGGCTCTGCACCGGATCTGTATGACTCTTCGGTTGTGTGGTACTGAGATTACCGACTCCCAGAAGATTGAGAAAACCCTATCCACTTTCCACCCCGACGCGGTCTAGTCCTCACGGAACTACCGCCAGGGGAACTACACGAGGTATTCAGAGTTGATTGACGTCCTCCAGGTGGTGGAGGCGTAGAACGAGGTTCTCAAAAAGAACTTTGTCGCGCAACCACTTGGGGGGAGTTCTCGCCAGGAGGTGAACACTCTCAAAGTCCGCAAACCTCAACAGAAGAAGAGGGGCCGCAAGGGCAAGAAGAAGGGCCCTCACCCCCGCCCCGGCTAAGAAGAACAAGCCGGGCAAGGAGGGCAGAGACCTCATGCTGCTTCCGTTGTGGCTCGGTGGAGCATTTCTCCCGCCAGTGCCGCGCACCACCGGAGGTCATTGAAGCATACAAGGCTCGGAAGGCGTGTGAGACACACCTCGCCTTGGTTCAGGAGGGAGCATCACCGGCACCCATGGCGTCACCCATGATGACCTCTACGCCCCCTGTTGCGCCCATAGAGGCGAACCCCGTGGTGCCCATCGCGGCAGCTTTGGCGGTCTCTACCGACACCCACGTTGCCATGGAGGTTGACCACATGGTCGCCTCAGCGGTGCCGCCACTAGACATTGATGCTGCCTCCAAGATGATTTCTAAGGAGGATCAGCTCACTAGTATGGAGATTGCGGCTGAAGTGAATGGCTTCTTCACCGGGTCCACTTAGCATACCTCTTTGGTTATCATGATTCCATGATTTGATACAATAAATTTGAATAAATTCGATTTGGTTGTAAGCTCTATGAGAGCATAAACTTATTCTTTACTTTGGCGATTGGATGACATTTATTTCATTCATTTATTCCATTATTCATACATGACAGCATGTTATGTTCTGAGATGTGTGCATTTATTTTTAATGTATTTTTTCCTCATTACATTAATTAGATGTCATATTTTAGAACACGTGTGGCGCCCGAATGGAGGAAACGTGCCTTGCCGATAGCGCCACCACTCATACCATTTTACGAGAAACTAAGTACTTTGAGTCCATTAAAAAATCTCCGGGAAGTATTATGACAATCACCGGCTGCGGTTCTCACATAGTTGGCTCCGGACGAGCCACTATTATACTCCCTATGGGAACAACTTTGATCATTAATGATGCATTGTTGTACCCGAAGTCGACTCGTACTCTTTTGAGCTTTAGAGACATCCGCGCTAATGGTTTCCATGCTGAGACCGATGATGAAAACGGCAAGGAGTGCCTACTCATCACAAAGCGGGATGCAGGTGGTAAACATGTTATCGAAAGGCTTCCTTCGTTTGACACAGGGCTATACTACACTAAGATAGTAGCACCGCCCGTGTACACTACCCTCAATACCATCTTTAGATGCTCTGAACTCTTCTGCCTCTGGCATGATAGGTTAGGCCACCCCGGACTTAGGATGATGAGAAATATAATTAACAACTCGCATGGCCATAATGTTAACGTGAAGAACTTCCTGAATCCCGATAATTTCGTGTGCTCTGCATGCGCTAAGGGGAAGTTAGTCATTAGGCCATCGCCCCTCAAGGTGAGGGATGAAATCCCCACATTCTTGGAACGTATCCAAGGGGACATATGCGATCCAATTCAGCCCCTCACGGGGCCGTTTCGGTACTTCATGGTGCTCATTGATGCTTCCTCTAAATGGTCCAATGTTTGCCTGCGGTCAACACGGAATCATGCCTTTGCAAAATTGATCTCTCTGATCATAAAATGAGGAATAATTTCCCGGATTATCGTATAAAGTCTATTCGAATGGACAACACCGAAGAATTTACTTCAAAGGCGTTCGATGATTATTGCATGGCAATGGGAATCAAAGTTGAGCACTCGGTACCACATGTTCATGCACAAAATGGACTTGCCGAGGCATTGATTAAAAGAATTAAATTCATTGCCTGACTGCTCCTTCAGGGTTGTAATTTACCAACTACATGTTGGGGCCACACGGTGTTACACGCGGCTAATGTCATCAACTTTCGACCGCCGGTCTACAACATCCACTCTCCTGTTCAACTTGCGCAAGGGTCGGCACCGAAAATTTCCCACCTTCATAGGTTCGGTTGCCAGGTATATGTACCAATACCACCCCCTCGGCGATCGTCGACGGGCCCGCTCCACAAGTCGGGGATATACGTTGGTTATGAGACTGTGTCCATAATCAGATATCTGGACCCCATGACAGGTGATTGTCACATGGCTCGTTTTGCTGATTGCATTTTTGACGAGGATTTTTCCCAACTTTAGGGGGAGAGAATCAACCCCTTGATGCTAAAAGTCGAGAAATCATGTGGCAAGCCACGTGGATCCACGCTCATGACCCGCGCACTGCTGAGACTAAGAGAGAAGTCCAAAAGATAATAGATTTGCAGTCCTTAGCAAATCAAGTGCCCGACTACTTTAGTGACTTAAAGACTATGACAAAATCGCATGTGCACACGCGCAATGCACGAGAAAGGGTTGAAATACCGAAGAAAAATGATGGTATACCCGCTCCCGTCCGAAGGCCTAAAAGGACGAGAAATCTGGCTTCTCAAATCCCAAGTACTCGGGGACGCCTGACGAAAAAGGATAAGAGAAATTTATTACAGTCTGTCGCCAAAGTACCCCAAATTGAAACGGGGAGCCAGTCGAGACCTGGCACAAGTACGAAAAATTCAGTGCACAAAATTCCGGACTTAAACTTTCCCATAGGGGAAACACCCAGCGGAGATGTGAGCGCACACATCGACGCGGGAAATCTAAAGGACCTAGCTCCCATAATGGGAAATTTGGTAGAGCAAGTGTTTGCGCTAGATGCGCTCCATGATGAAATGGCCATAAATTATGTTTATGCGAGCAGTCCCTGAACCGAGCAACGGTGATTGTCGACATCAACTTTGCTACGAAAATCGCCTCAATCAAAGATCTTGACCCTGAGCCCAACACGCTCGCTGATTGCAAGAAAAGGTCGAATTGGAAAGATTGGTAGCAGGCAATTACTGCAGAATTATTATCTCTCAACAAAAGGAAGGTATTCGGACCAGTTTGTCGAACTCCTCCCCACATTCGCCCTGTTGGCCATAGGTGGGTTTTTGTTCGAAAGAGAGATGAAAATAATAAGGTAGTACGGTACAAAGAAAGGCTCATCGCTCAAGGGTTCACTCAATGACCAGGTGTCGATTTTGAGGAGACTTATTCCCCGGTCATGGATGGAGTTACCTTTAGATACTTGATCTTGATGGTAGTAAACATGGGCTTGAAAATGAAACTAATGGATGTTGTCACTGCTTACCTGTATGGTAACTTGGATTTGAACATATACATGAAGGTTCCAGAAGGTATCCCTGTTCTGAACCATGATAGAGCAAACAGGGGTCTATACAGTGTTCAACTTCAAAAGGCATTGTACGAACTCAGACAGTCGGTAGAATGTGGTACAATCGCTTAAGCGATTTCCTTCATCAGAAGGGCTACACGAGCAATAAAGATTGCCCATGTGTTTTTATACAGCGATCCCAAGATGGATTCTGTATAATCTCGGTGTACGTGGACGATTTAAACATAATCGGTACACCTGGGGATATTGAGGAAGCGAGTTCCTACCTGATGTCGGAATTCGAGATGAAGGATTTGGGTAAAACCAAGTTCTATCTAGGTCTGCAACTTGAACATTCCCCTGATGGGATCCTAGTGCACCAGTCGGCCTACACCCAGAAGGTGTTGGAAAGATTTGGATTTGATAAGGCATATCCTTCTAAGACCCCGATGGTCGGGAGATCTTTACAGCCAGACAAGGACCTGTTCAGGCCAAAGGAAGAGGGGAAGGAAACTCTGGGACCAGAGGTTCCTTACCTGAGTGCAGTTGGAGCACTCATGTATCTTGCAAATTGTACACGACCAGACATTGCATTCGCCGTCAGTTTGCTTGCAAGGTACAGTTCTGAACCTACCAAAAGACATTGGAAAGGTGTAAAGGACGTCTTTCGTTACCTGCAAGGGACAAAAGATCTTGGCCTGTTTTATAAGAGGAATCAAGACCTATCTATTATAGGCTATGCCGATGCTGGGTACCTATCAGACCCGCACGATTGCAAATCGCAGACTGGATATGTTTTCCTTTGTGGTGGAACTGCATTTTCCTGGAAATCGTCCAAGCAAACACTTGTGTCGACTTCCACGAACCACTCGGAAATCATGGCACTATTCGAAGCATCAAAAGAGTGTGTATCGCTTCGGCGGATGATCGGCCACATTCAGCAGACATGTGGGCTGAACACCATACAAACCCATACCATTATCTATGAAGATAATGCTGCTTGTGTTGCACAAGTCCAGATGGGTTATGTGAAGAGTAACCTCACAAAGCATATTAGTCCCAAGTTCTTCTATGCACATGAGCTGCAGCAGTTGAATGAGGTGAAAGTTTTGCATACTAAGTCATGTGACAATCTTGTTGATATGTTCACTAAATCATACCGGCATCAACCTTAGAGAGGTGTGTGCGTGGAATCGGTATGATGAGACTTAGAGAGATGCAAGGTTTAGGGGGAGAAACTTCACAAACTCGTCACTAAAATCTCAATCCTGATGATCGAGTACTCAACTTGATGGTTGAGTAGATTGTACTCTTTTTCCCTTGAGTGAGTTTTCCTGATGTTTCTCACACGAGGTTTTTGACGAGGCAATACGTGCAATGCAACAACGTATACTGTGTGCTCTTTCACCATATTTTTTCCCACTGGGTTTTTTGGAGTTTTGAGGCATGGATATATGGATAATTACCCAAGGGGGAGTGTTGGGAAACCGGGGCCACCACGAGGGTGGCGGCGGCTAGCGCATGAAGCGCTCGGGATAGCCCCTCCCGTTTCCCCTCTTTACGTTAAGTAGGTACTTATCCCTTGACCCCCTAGTCCCTATATAAAGCAACGAGGAGCCATCATTGTAACACCTGATCATTGATTAATAAAGCTGGTCTCCTCCATATCTCTCTGTGTCATTTACTTTCGCCTGTTCGACTACTTCGTCTACGACGCTCGCCCTCGCTCCGCAACCTTGGACCAGACTCGCCGGCGGAGTTGCGGAACACTATTGAATGTGACATATTTTGTATTGCTATTTCTATCTTCTCTAGCCTTGTATAGTTGCTAGAGATATGGTAGGATTAGTTTTCTTGTCACGCAAGACATCGTGTGTATATATTGTAACGGACTTCATGGAATACAATGAGTTGCATCCTGATACATCTCCAACGTATCTATAATTTTTGATTGTTCCATGCTATTATATTACCCCTTTTGGATGTTTATGGGCTTTATTTTTCACATTTATATCATTTTTTGGGACTAACCTACTAACCAGAGGCCCAGGCCGTATTGCTATTTTTTTGCCTATTTCAGTATTTCGAAGAAAAGGAATATCAAACGGAGTCCAAACGGAATGAAACCATCGGGAGCGTGATTTTTGGAACGAACGTGATCCAGAGGACTTGGAGTGCAAGTAAGAAGCAGCCGAGGCCTCCACGAGATAGGAGGGCGTGCCCCCCCATAGGGTGCACCCCCCTGTCTCATGGGCCCCTCGCGCGTCCACCGACGTACTTCTTCTTCCTATATAAGCCTATGTACCCCGAAAATATCCAGGGAGCAACCGAAACACAATTTCCACCGTCGTAACCTTTTGTATCCGCGAGATCCCATCTTGGAGCCTTCGCCGGCGCTCCGCCAGAGGGGGAATCGACCACGGAGGGCTTCTACATCAACATCCTTGCCCCTCTGATGAGTTGTGAGTAGTTTACCACAGACCTTCTGGTCCATAGTTATTAGCTAGATGGCTTCTTCTCTCTTTTTGGATCTCAATACAATGTTCTCCCCCTCTCTTGTGGAGATCTATTCGATGTAAACTCTTTTTGCGGTGTGTTTGTCGAGATCCTATGAATTGTGGGTTTATGATCAAGTTTATCTATGAATAATATTTGAATCTTCTCTGAATTCTTTTATGTATGATTGAGTTATCTTTGCAAGTCTCTTCGAATTATCAGTTTGGTTTGGCCTACTAGATTGATCTTTCCTGCCATGGGAGAAGTGCTTCGCTTTGGGTTCAATCTTGCGGTGTCCTTACCCAGTGACAGAAAGGGTTGCAAGGCACGTATTGTATTGTTGCCATCGAGGATAACAAGATGGGGTTTATATCATATTGCTTGAGTTTATCCCTCTACATCATGTCATCTTGCTTAATGCGTTACTCTGTTCTTATGAACTTAATACTCTAGATGCAGGCAGGAGTCGGTCGATGTGTGGAGTACTAGTAGTAGATGCAGGCAGGAGTCGGTCTACTTGTTACGGACGTGATGCCTATATAAATGATCATGCCTAGATAATCTCATAATTATTCACTTTTCTATCAATTGCTCGACAGTAATTTGTTCACCCACCGTAATACTTATGCTAACTTGAGAGAAGCCACTAGTGAAACCTATGGCCCCCGGGTCTATCTCTTATCATATTTGCTTCCAATCTACTTTTATTTGCATCTTTACTTTTTGCATCTATATTATAAAATACCAAAAATATATTTATCTTATCATACTATCTTTATTAGATCTCACTTTCGCAAGTGGCCGTGAAGGGTTTGACAACCCCTTTATTGCGTTGGTTGCGAGTTATTTATTTGTTTGTGTAGGTGCGTGGGACTTTTGAGGAGCCTCCTACTGGATTGATACCTTGGTTCTCAAAAACTGAGGGAAATACTTACGTACTGTTGCTGCATCACCCTCTCCTCTTCGAGGAAAACCAACGCAATCTCAAGACGTAGCAAGAAGGATTTCTGGCGTTGTTGCCAGGGAGGTCTTCGCTCAAGTCAAGACATACCAAGTACCCATCACAAACCCATCTCCCTCGCATTTACATTATTTTCCATTTGCCTCTCATTTTCCTCTCCCTCACTTCACCCTTGTCATTTTATTTGCCCTCTCTTTCCCAATCTCCTCCTCTCTTTTTTGCTTGCCTTTTTCTGTTTGCTTGTGTGTTGGATTACTTGTTGCCATGGCGCAAGATAATACCAAATTGTGTGATTTCTCGAATACCAATAATAATGATTTCCTTAGCACTCCGATTGCTCCTCTTAATGATGTTGAGTCTTGTGAAATCAATAATGCTTTGCTAAATCTTGTTATGAAAGATCAATTCGCCGGCCTTCCTACCGAAGATGCCGCTACTCATCTAAACAACTTTGTTGATTTGTGTGATATGCAAAATAAGAAAGATAAGGATAACAATATTGTCAAATTGAAGTTATTTCCGTTTTCACTTAGAGATCGTGCTAAAGTTTGGTTTTCGTCTTTGCCTAAAAATAGTATTGATTCTTGGAACAAGTGCAAAGATGCTTTTATCTCTAAGTATTTTCCTCCCGCTAAGATTATCACTCTTAGGAACAATATTATGAATTTTAAACAACTTGATCATGAGCATGTTGCCCAATCTTGGGAAAGAATGAAATTGATGCTTTGCAATTGCCCTACTCATGGTTTGAATTTATGGATGATCATACAAAAATTTTATGCCGGTTTGAACTTTGCTTCTAGAAATATCTTAGATTCGGCCGCGGGAGGCATGTTCATAGAAATAACGTTAGGAGATGCTACAAAACTTCTTGATAATATTATGGCTAATTATTCTCAATGGCACACCGAAAGATCTTCTAGTAAAAAAGTGCATGCTATAGAAGAAATCAATGTTTTGAGTGGAAAGATGGATGAACTTATGAAATTGTTTGCTACTAAAAATACTCCTCTTGATCCCAATGATATGCCTTTGTCTTCCTTGATTGAGAATAATAATGAATCTATGGATGTGAATTTTGTTGGTAGGAATAGTTTTGGAAACAATGCTTATAGAGGAAACTTTAATGCTAGACCGTTCCCTAGTAATTCCTCTAATAATTATGGAAATTCCTACAATAATTCTTATGGTAATTTTAATAAGATGCCCTCTGATTTTGAGAATAGTGTGAAAGAATTTATGATTTCTCAAAAGAATTTTAATGATTTGGCTAGGAACGTTGATAGACTTTCACTTGATGTTGATTCTCTTAAACTTAGATCTTCTCCTCCTAAGCATGATATCAATGAGTCTCTCAAAGCAATGATAATTTCCATTGATGAGTGCAAAGAAAGAACCGCTAGATTGTGTGCTAAGAAAGATTGCTTTATAAAAGCGTGTTCTTCTAGTTTCCATGAAAATAATGATGAGGATCTTAAAGTTATTGATGCGTCTCCTATTAGATCTATGTTTTGCAATATGAATCTTGATAATTATGGGACTGATGATGAATCAACTTTGCCTAGAAGGCGTCCAAAGAATTCGGAGTTTTTAGATCTTGATGCTAAATTTGGTAAAAGTGGGATTGGAGAGGTCACAACTTTAAATAGCGTTGAACCCACTATCTCGGATTTCAAGGAATTTTATTATGATAATTGTTCTTTAGAAGGTTGTATTTCTTTGTTGCAATCTGTTGTTAATTCTCCTCATGCTTATAGTCAAAATAAAGCTTTTACCAAACATATTGTTGATGCCTTGATGCAATCTTATGATGAAAAACTTAATTTGGAAGTTTCTATACCTAGAAAACTTAATGATGAGTGGGAACCTACTATAAAGATTAGAATTAAAGATCATGAGTGTTTTGCTTTGTGTGATTTGGGTGCTAGTGTTTCCACGATTCCGAAAACTTTATGTGATATTCTAGGTTTCCATGATCTTGATGATTGCTCTTTAAATTTGCACCTTGCGGATTCCACCATTAAAAAGCCAATGGGAAGGATCAATGATGTTCTCATTGTTGCAAATAGAAATTTGGTGCCCGTGGATTTTATCGTTCTTGATATAGATTGCAATCTTTCTTGCCCTATTATTCTTGGTAGACCTTTCCTTAGAACGATTGGCGCGATTATTGATATGAAGGAAGGGAATATTAGATTCCAATTTCCATTAAATAAAGGCATGGAGCACTTTCCAAGAAAGAAAGTCAAATTACCTTATGAATCTATCATGCGGGCTACTTATGAGTTTAGTGCCAAAGATGGCACTACTTGAATCTATCTTCGCTTTTATGCCTAGCTAGGGGCGTTAAACGATAGTGCCAGTTGGGAGGCAACCCAATTTTCTTTATGTTTTTTGTTTTTGTTCCTTTTTAGTAATAAATCTTGATCTACCTTCTGTTTATATGTGTTTTTATCTATTAATTAGTGTTTGTGCCAAGTAGAACCTATAGGATAACCTATGATGATAGTTGATTTGATTCTGCTGAAAAACAGAAACTTTGCACGCATGAATTTAGTTATGTTAATTCACAGAAACACGCTTTTGCGTTAATTATTTTTTCTGCTGATCAATAAACAAATTGTCCAGGACTTCCTATTTTGGTAGGATTTTTAGAGTTCCATAAGTTTGCGTTAGTTACAGATTGCTACAGGCTGTTCTGTTTTTGACAGATTCTATTTTTCGTGTGTTGTTTGCTTATTTTGATGCATCTATGGCTGATAAAATAGTTTATAAACCATAGAGAAGTTGGAATACAGTAGGTTTAACACCAAAATAAATAAATAATGAGTTCATTACAGTACATTATGTGGTGGTTTTGTTTTCTTTCACTAACGGAGCTTATAAGATTTCCTGTTGAGTTTTGTGTTGTGAAGTTTTCAAGTTTTGGGTAAAGCTTTTATGAACTATGGAATAAGGAGTGGAAAGAGCCTAAGCTTGGGGATGCCAAAGGCACCCCAAGATATTCAAGGATAGCCAAAAGCCTAAGCTTGGGGATACCCCGGGAAGGCATCCCCTCTTTCGTCTTCGTTCATTGGTAACTTTACTTGGAGCTATATTTTTATTCGCCACATGATATGTGTTTTGCTTGGAGCGTCGTGTATTATATTAGTCTTTTCTTTTTAGTTTACCACAATAATCCTTGCTGTACACACCTTTTGGGAGAAGCCTACTTGATTAGAATTTGCTAGAATACTCTATGTGCTTCACTTATATCTTTTGAGCTTGATAGTTTTTGCTCTAGTGCTTCACTTATATCTTTTAGGGCACGGTGGTGTCTTAATTTTGAAGAAATTTCTAGTCTCTCATGCTTCATTTATATATTTTTGAGAGTCTTTTAGAACAACATGGTATTTGCTATGGTTTTAAAGTTGGTCCTAGAATGATGAGCATCCAAGTTGGGTATAATAAAAACTATTATAGGAAGAGAATTGGATGCTATGATCAATATGATGCTTGATAATTGTTTTGAGATATGGAGGTAGTGATATTAAAGTCATGCTAGTTGGGTGATTATGAATTTAAAGAATGCTTGTGTTGAAGTTTGTGATTCCCGTAGCATGCACGTATGGTGAACCGCTTTGTGATGAAGTTGGAGCACAATTTTATTTATTGATTGTCTTCCTTATGAGTGGCGGTCGGGGACGAGCGATGGTCTTTTCCTACCAATCTATCCCCCTAGGAGCATGCGTGTAGTGCTTTGGTTTTTGATGACTTCTAGATTTTTGCAACAAGTATATGAGTTCTTTTGACTAATGTTGAGTCCATGGATTATACGCACCCTTTCACCCTTCCATCATTGCTAGCCTTTCTTGTGCCGCGCAACTTTCGCCAGTACCATACACCTACCATATACCTTCCTCAAAACAACCACCATACCTACCTATTATGGCATTTCCATAGCCATTCCGAGATATATTGCCATGCAACTTTCCACCGTTCCGTTCATATGACACGCATTACTTTTGTCATATTGCTCTTTGCATGATCATGTAGTTGACATTGTATTTGTGGCAAGGCCACCTTCATAATTTTCATACATGTCGCTCTTGATTCATTGCATATCCTGGTACACCACCGGAGGCATTCATATAGAGTCATATCTTGTTCCAGCTTTGAGTTGTAATTCTTGAGTTGTAAATCCATAAAAGTGTGATGATTTTCATTATTAGAGCATTGTCCTAGTGAGGAAAGGATGATGAAGACTATGATTCCCCCACAAGTCGGGATGAGACTTCGGACTTTACAAAAGAAAAAAAGAGAAAGGCCAAAAAAAAGAAGGCCAAAGAGAAAAAAGAAAAAAAGGAAAAAAAGAGAGAAAAGAAAAAATAAATAAAATGAGAGAAAAAGAGAGAAGGGACAATGCTACTATCTCTTTTTCCACACTTGTGCTTCAAAATAGCACCATGATCTTCACGATAGAGAGTCTCATATGTTCTCACTTTCATATACTAGTGGGAATTTTTCATTATAGAACTTGGCTTGTATATTCCAATGATGGGCTTCCTCAAAAATGCCCTAGGTCTTCGTGAGCAAGCAAGTTGGATGCACACCCACTTAGTTTCTTTTGTTGAGCTTTCATATATTTATAGCTCTAGTGCATCCGTTGCATGGCAATCCCTACTCACTCACATTGATATCTATTAATGGGCATCTCCATAGCCCGTTGATACGCCTAGTTGATGTGAGACTATCTTCTCCTTTTTTTTCTCCACAACCACCATTCTATTCCACATATAGTGCTATGTCCATGGCTCACACTCATGTATTGCGTGAAAGTTGAAAGAGTTTGAGATTATTAAAGTATGAAACAATTGCTTGGCTTGTCATCGGGGTTGTGCATGATTAAATACTTTGTGTGATGAAGATAGAGCAACAGCGAGACTATACGATTTTGTAGGGATAACTTTCTTTGGCCATGTTATTTTGAGAAGACATGATTACTTTGACTAGTATGCTTGAAGTATCACCATTTTCATGTTAATATGAACTTTTATTTTGTATCATTTGGATCTGAACATTCATGCCACAATAAACAAAATTACATTGAGAATTATGCTAGGTAGCATTCCACATCAAAAAATCACTTTTTATCATTTACCTACTAGAGGACGAGCAGGAATTAAGCTTGGGGATGCTTGATACGTCTCCAACGTATCTATAATTTTTGATTGTTCCATGCTATTAATCATTTTTGGGACTAACCTACTAACCGGAGGCCCAGCCCGTATTGTTGTTTTTTTTGCCTATTTCAGTATTTCGAAGAAAAGGAATACCAAACGGAGTCCAAACGGAATGAAACCTTCGGGAGCATGATTTTTGGAATGAACGTGATCCAAAGGACTTGGAGTGCAAGTCAAGAAGCAGCTGAGGCCTGCACAAGATAGGAGGGCGCCCCCCCTATAGGGCGCGCCCCCTGTCTTGTGGGCCCCTCGGGCATTGAACGACGTACTTCTTCCTCCTGTATAAGCCTACGTACCCCGAAAACATCCAGGGAGCAACCGAAACACAATTTCCACCGCCGTAACCTTCTGTATCCACGAGATCCCATCTTGGAGCCTTCGCCGGCACTCCGCCGGAGGGGGAATCAACCACGGAGGGCTTCTACATCAACATTCTTGCCCCTTCGATGAGTTGTGAGTAGTTTACCACAGACCTTCGGGTCCATAGTTATTAGCTAGATGGCTTCTTCTCTCTTGTTGGATCTCAATACAATGTTCTCCCCCTCTCTTGTGGAGATCTGTTCGATGTAAACTCTTTTTGCGGTGTGTTTGTCGAGATCCGGTGAATTGTGGGTTTATGATCAAGTTTATCTATGAATAATATTTGAATCTTCTCTGAATTCTTTTATGTATGATTGAGTTATCTTTGCAAGTCTCTTCGAATTATCAGTTTGGTTTGGCCTATTAGATTGATCTTTCTTGCTATGGGAGAAGTGCTTAGCTTTGGGTTCAATCTTGCGGTGTCCTAACATAGTGACATAAAGGGTTGCAAGGCACGTATTGTATTGTTGCTATCGAGGATAACAAGATGGGGTTTATATCATATTGCTTGAGTTTATCCCTCTACATCATGTCATCTTGCTTAATGCGTTACTCTGTTCTTATGAACTTAATACTCTAGATGCACGCAGGAGTCGGTCGATGTGTGGAGTAATAGTAGTAGATGCAGGCAGGAGTCGGTCTAGTTGTTACGGACGTGATGCCTATATGCATGATCATGCCTAGATAATCTCATAATTATTCGCTTTTCTATCAATTGCTCGACAGTAATTTGTTCACCCACCGTAATACTTATGCTATCTTGAGAGAAGCCACTAGTGAAACCTATGGCCCCGGGTCTATCCCTTATCATATTTGCTTCCAATCTACTTTTATTTGCATCTTTATTTTTTATATCTATATTATAAAATACCAAAAATATATTTATCTTATCATACTATCTTTATTAGATGTCACTTTCGCAAGTGGCCGTGAAGGGATTGACAACCCCTTTATTGCGTTGGTTGCGAGTTCTTAGTTTGTTTGTGTAGGTGCGTGGGACTTTTGAGGAGCCTCCTACTGGATTGATACCTTGGTTCTCAAAAACTGAGGGAAATACTTACGCTACTATTGCTGCATCACCCTCTCCTCTTCGAGGAAAACCAACGCAAGTTCAAGACGTAGCACATCCTACGTCTTTCTACATGGTATCGGTTTACCCTACGATCTCCATCGCTTCCGCCCTGCGCCGCCGCCGTCGCGCCCCCTCAACCTTAGGCCGCTGCCGCACCCTCTCTCCTGCTACCGCCGCCGCCACCGCAACTCACCAAACCCTACACCGCTGCTGCCGCTACCCTCCCGCAGCTGCCGCCACATCCTCCCAAACCCTAATTGCCGCTGCCATCTCCTCACAGCCGCCACACTTCCCTCCCCTCCAACGCAGCCGCCGTCTTACGCTGCTGTTGTCTTCTCCCTCCACCACCTCCAAAACCCTAACCCCACCGCGCTCCCCTCCCACCATGTCCCGCTCCAAGGCCGAACCCTCCGACGCCAGCTCCTTCGCTGGCACCATGTTCACCTCGGATCGCCTCAATAGGCTTCACATCAAGGATCATGTGCCCATCATCCTCGACCTCTACTCATCGTCCTACAATGCATGGTGCACCTACTTCGCGCTTTTGTTACGCTCCTACCATATCATTGAGCACATTGATGGGAGTGTCGACTTCACGACATGAAGGACGATGATGAGTGGCTTGTCGTGGACGCCTGTATTGTCAAGTGGCTCTTCCTCACCATCTCTCAAGGTCACTTCAACATGGTGAACTCCTGTCACCCCTCGGCGTACGCCATGTGGACACAGTTGTGCAATCTATTCCTCGACAATCAGCTCCAATGCGGTGTCTTCCTCCAAGGGGAATTCTTCACTATACAGCAAAACGATATTTCGATCGATGAGTACTGCACGCGGCTGAAGGTTCTCGCCGACGAGCTGCACGATGTCAGCATGACCATCGACGACTCCATCCTCCTCATCAACCTCCTTCGGGGCCTCCACCC
This sequence comes from Triticum dicoccoides, assembly GCF_002162155.2. Lineage (NCBI taxonomy): Eukaryota > Viridiplantae > Streptophyta > Magnoliopsida > Poales > Poaceae > Triticum > Triticum dicoccoides. The sequence goes on from NC_041391.1 coordinate 547,781,936, forward strand.
CGACCTTGGCCAGTCTACGGCCAACCACTCCCTCATCACGTCGATGTACGCGAAGGCGGTCATGTACCTTCGTATGGAGGAGAAGCGTCTCCGCCACTCTGCCCGGCAGGTGACCCACACCGCCCTTCACGTCGGCCTCGATGCTCCTCCAACCCTGCCAGGGCCGCGGGCGCCTGCTCCTGCGCCTCCACCCGCGCCCGCGCCCTCGGGTGGTCGCAAGCAGAAGGGTCGCGGGGGCCAAGACCGCAACTCCAACATGGCGCCACGCCCTCCCGTGCCCGCGGCGGCTGCCCCTCCTCCGCCTTGGCTCTCAGGGTACAATCCCTGCACGGGAGTCATGCGTGCATACTCTATGCCCGTCCCCCGCCCACCAGCTCCGAGTATTCTCGGGCCACGGCCGACTCCTCCTGAGGTGCTGCTGACCATGCTGGTTCCCGCATCATACGACAACACTGTGGCCTACACTACAAAAAAATACACTTCCATGATGATACGTGTTTGTCACAGTAGGTCGCGTTTTTGTCATGCATGTACATCCATGATGATTTTATGACAGAATCAAGATAGTCATACCTGTGTTGTCGTAGAAGTGTTCCATGACATTACCAAAATTATCATCACAGAAGTGTCCACTTCCATGACGATAAATCGCGTGTCACAGAAGTGCTTTCGTCAAGGGTGACCAACACGTGGCATCCACCGTAACGGAACACCGTTAAGCTATCAGGTTGGATTTTGCATCCGATAACCCGTTAACAGCCCTGACCAATGGGAAATTTCCACGTGTAAAATTCTGATTGGCCGAAGGGAACACCTGTCAGCTCGTTAGTGGGCCAGATGTCGCCCGTCCATTGGAGGAGACATGCCTATGATACATCGACACGTGGTTGGGCCCAACAGAGGCCCATATAGGTTAAAAAGGCCGGCCCTATCAAAGGCCCATAGTACTTAATCAGGTACTAGTGGGCCAACCCAATAGCGACCTACTTAATAAAGGCCCATTTACGGCCCGAAGCCAGATCTGGCCCGTTAATTATTCGCCCAATATTTGGGCCCATTTACGGCCCGATGTTAGATCTGGCCCATTAATTGTTCGCCCAATATTTGGGCCCATTTGCGGTCCGAAGCCAGATCTGGCCCGTTAATTGTTCGCCGAATATTTGGGCCCAACTACAGCCCAGTGACTTTCGGCCTGTTAGAGGCCCGATGTAGACATGGGCCCATTTCAGCCCGGTGTGACTTTCGGCCTGGGAATGGCCCGTGCTGCCCATGGGCCATATATGGTCCAACGGGACATCGGGCCTACTAACGTCCCGTGCTAAAGGTGGCAACAGTTAAGCCCAATGTGACTTTGGGCCTGTTAAAGGCCTGTCGCGTAATTCGGCCCGTTGATGCATGTACTAAGGTTTCGGCCTCTTAAAGGCCCATGATATTAGTGGGCCAACTAAGGCCCGAGATATATTTCGGCCTGGTAACGGCCCGTGAGCTAATTGGGCCCAAAAAGGCCTGGTCTACATTTCGGCCTGCTGAAGGCCCGTCGACGACTAGTGAAAATTGAGGCCCAACATGCATTTTGGCCTGCTAAAGGCCCGTGGTTTCATCTCGGCCGTAACAGGCTAGTACAATATTCAGCCTGTTAATGGCCCAACGCTACCTGGGCCAAACTAAGCGCTGGGTCGACAAAAGGCCCAACTAAAATATAGGCTGGTGTAAGTTTGGGCCTGGAGCAATGTGTGAAGGCCCCAATCATTCGGGCCCAAGAAAGACGCAGGCCGACCCAATTGTGGCCCTCTAAAAACCAGGCCCGTTAGAGTCGAATGTTTTGGCCCGGTCGACTACATCTGATTTTTTTGAGATAGCGAATGATGGCAGTAACTAGTAGGAATTAAGAAAAAACCTACTCTATTCAATAAAGAAATTACGGCATAGTAACTAAGAATAAACCTACACTATACAATAAAGGATTTAAGGTATATTACATCCACTGGGCATCGAAGTTCGCCACCAGTGATCATAAAGCGCAACAAAGAAGCAGATTACAAAAACTGGGCACCATTGCAGCGTAACAAAATAATACTGAGCCGAGACCACTTCTAAGACAGTTCAAGAAAGGTTAGCCTTGCGGGAGAACTGCTGCGCAAGCTGCTGAGCAAGGCTGTGAGACCGGCCTAGCATGTCGGTCATAGCTTCCAGGTGTAGCTATTTAGCGATGAGGTTCTCATTGGTGTTCTCCGCAATCTTTCTCGGAGATAGGACTTCAAGTCGAAGTTGAGTTGTAGAATGCCTTTCTGCTAGAACTTGGGACTGAAAAAGTCGAACTGATTCAGACAACGAATTCTGTGAGCTTGTCTGACTGTTAGTCTCAAGTAACTTGAACACTGCATCAAGACAAGACTTTGGGGTTGTCTCGCTATCTTCAAGATGTTTTGCCTTCTTTGCTGCAATATATGTTGGGTTTGTCTCACAGCCTTCAGCAGACTTGTGCATGCCATCAGGCATATCACCCTGAAACAAAGCAGAGAGATGACAGGTTTTGCACGTGTATAAACAAAGATGATAACTATGTTATCAATTCCATCCAATTTCAAATTAGAAAATAAAGAGTAAGTTCAAAATATCAATAGCATAATTTGGCATTGTTCATAATGCGGGGAGCTTCACCACACTACTGGATTACCATGTCAACATAACAAGCATAGATGAAGGGCAAAGAAAATCATTGTATCTATTTTGGATAATGTGCATGACATGTTGTTCATATCATCAGCCACATCAGTAAGATAAAACAGGAGACGTCAAGGTGCAAACATGGGCTACTTCACCACACACTGGATTATAGATCCACAAAAACAAGAATACATATAGGGAGTATTAAGTAATGTGCATGGTATGAATAAGGAATTTGGTTTTACAAGTAAAACTTAGAACTTACGGTTCTTGCGAACATGCATTTTGGTAGAAACAGCAAACTAAACAGCAGTAAACGATAGGGAGTATGAGCAAATTAAACAGCAGTTGAGGATAAAGGCTTTAGAAGGACTGACTTACATTAATAGATAACACCGGCTTTATAATGCCCTTCTCCATGTCAAGGGAAGGATAACTCAAGAATTTCAGCACAAAATCTTCTTCGTAAGCATTGCATGTACTCTACATTTTGTAGAGAGTAATTATAGATATGATAATACTGGAAGGGATAGAGGATAATGAAGATAAGATGCAGATTGATGCTACATAATCAACTACCAATCTCTGGAAGTACAAGCGTTACAGGACAAAATGTACTGACAAGAGCAATGGGCTACACTTCTGCACTGGCATTGTGTGTATTCTACTTGTTGGTAAGATTAAATATAGATCTGATCTTTTTTAGTAAATGGTGGGCGAGGGAGATAAGATGCAGAATGCTACAAAATGAACCAATCCCTCTTCCCATAATACAAGAGTATTTTGAACACTGGTGTACTGTACAAAACGTTCTTATATTATGGGACGGAGGGAGTAGCTGTTAATGTAAGTACAATGATAGACTATGTTCAGTCCTTACAAGAGGATTGCAGAGCTAAACCTCTTCAAAAGCATTGGGTTGATTCTAAATTTATGTAAGAGTCCATACGGATCTTATAATGTCCAGCAAATGGATGATTACCAGGCTAACATGTGCAGTGATGCTACATAATCAAACAGCTATGAAAGTAAGTATGGTCATACAGGGCAAGAGGTACTCACAAGAGCAATGCAGTGTGTAGTATAGTTGCGAGATTCTGTGGTCCCTTGAGAACGAATGTTCTTCTGCTAACAGTTTTCGTACAAGTGAGACATTAAGGAAAATGCAGAAATGTAGTTCAAATTGTGATGTGATATTATAGACAGTACCTTACGCTGCAGCCGAGACCAGTGTGTAACAAGATTATTCCAGTCACCATCGGATAAATGCAGCACCGGAGACTTTACAAAAATTTCGTTCAGAGGCTTGCCATTGAAGTGCGCTTGCCTCAGGTAGGAACGATACTTCATCAACGAGTGCTTGAAAAGTGCAACCAATCCTTGCTCGTCATCACAAGCCAGTTTGCTCCTCACCTATTTAAAAGAATGAAATGTTGTGTCTTCTATCAGCAGAAACATATGCAGTAATGAACATGAATAACATTAGTACATTACTTACGCGTAAGTTGCGGAGGAAGACTGGAAATTGTTCTGTGTCTGCGGTATAATCTTTCCATGAAGGAAAGATGCGCACAAAGTTTCTGACAACAACACAAGCTTCGTCTTCTAAACTGGGAAGAAATGGAACAGGGGTCCTATTTGCTGCAATTGGGGCTCTCTCTGGTTCAAAAAGGGAATTGGCAACTGGATTTGGTGTACTCTTTGCTGGAATGGGGGTTTTGCGTCGTACATCTGGTGCTATGTCAACTGGCATAATCATACTGTTTGCTGCAGTTGGGGTCTGCTGAGTTGGGGCATCAGAAATGACCAGTGTAGTAGGGCTAGAGTCTGCTAGAGTTGGGGTGTTTTGTGGGCCAGGTGATATTGCAACTACACCTAATGGGCTATTTGATTTATCAGGTGCCACTACCTTTTCCAAATACTTTGCTTGTGCTCCTCCATGATCAGCAATCACCCTCTTCCTTTTGAACGTCTGATACACAAGAACATCATTTGAATGGATAAATGTGGTATGATGACAGATGGAATATGTACTGAAAATGGATAGGCAGGGCGTATTCACATACACGATGTGTAAACTAAGCTAATGGTAGTTCAACAGAGTAGAAGCAATGCAAAGCATCAGTTGCAAGATATGTGCGAGTAATGTAACCTTGGAAAGTTAGAGCAAGTACCTTGATGGGTGAATAAGATAGGGCATCTTCCTCTGACTCCTCCACTAGGGAGCTACATTGACTTAGGTCTCCCTCTAGCTCAGAATCACTGTTAGGATCATATTCTGAGCATGAATCTGTAGGTGGAGAGCGTTTGCATTGCATTGCATCCAGACTTGATTTCAGTCCCTTAATGCCAAGTTTGACAGCCATGGCATTATTCTGTTTTATTCTTTTCATGCGCGCAAGCTCATAATCATTATGATGATGTTCAGAATCTGAGATTCATGACAACATAAAAAGTATTTAGATTATCTATGGAATGCATTGCAGATTCAACTCGAAGAGTGTCTCCTATAAACCCCTGCATATGCAAAGTTCACCCCAACCGTGCTGACCAGACCACACACAGAAATACAAACCCCTTATGTCTCTATAAAAGGCAGGCACACATTTCAAAACTGAAGTAGGAACATTAGAATCATATGAAATTCGTATTTGAACAAATAAACTAAGCAATTATGAGTGGCATAATGTTTGGCTTCAAGGGTGGAGTGTTGGTAGTGCGACACAAAGCAAGTAGGAAGATTGTATTCCATGTAAAAGATCGAAACCTATGTAAAATATGGAAATGACACTTTCTTTCTATACAATGCAGTGTTCGTTGCACACACATGATGGAAGAGATCACATAGAGAAATACTATTCACTCATGTCTACGGTTCCAGTATTTAGAAACAGGGTGGTCCACCCTAAAAGAATATTGACAACAAATATGACAAGGCAAGCATAGATGTAGTGAATCAATCATTTACTTGTGAGCTTACTAGGACAAGTATGCATAATTGTAACTGTAGTAAGAGATCGTCCAAAATCTGAATGAAGAAGTTTGTCTAGCACTTATTGTTTGCAACTAATCTATGTGAATAATTGGATATTATATCGAATGAGTAAAAGACAAGTAAAATTGTCAACAAACCTGGCTTGCAGTAGTAATCTGGGTCAATGTCACTACGACCAACAATCCAAAATGACTAGTGTCTGTTCCGAGGGCCGGAATTTTGAAAATCCTGTGAACTTTAGAGGTACTAAAAATTACCGAAATACATCTGAACCATTAAGTGTAGGTAGCACTGAGCACACAACAAACCCTAACGATAGTCCTGCCTATTGAGTAATGAATCAATTAGAAAATGGGTGATGAGGAGTGGCTGCTGAGTGTTGAGGACGTATCTCAGGATAAATTGGGTTGGCTTGGTGGGTGCTGCACGCTTGAGCCCTGAACGGACTGGGAAGGTAGGCACGACGGCGCGCCCAGGCAATGGTGACGCTGTTGGGCGAGCGGCTCCTGGCCTCCAGTTAGTCCGGCGTCTCCTCCTAGACTCATGTCGTCCGGGGACGGCAAGTCGCCAGCGAGGCGGGCGGCTGGGGGCGAGTAGAGATTGGAAGCGCGCAGCAGAACAGAGTGGAATCGGGGCCTGGGACGACCCAAAATCCCAGGGTGGGTTGGCCCACCGTGGGCACCCTATAGAGATACACACTCGAGCGGCGAACATGCATTTTTGAAACTAATTTAGGAACATTTAGCTGACTGATACGTCTCCAACGTGTCTATAATTTTTTATTGTTCCATGCTATTATAATACCCCTTTTGGATGTTTATGGGCTTTATTTTACACATTTATATCATTTTTGGGACTAACCTACTAACCGGAGGCCCAGCCCATATTGCTGTTTTTTTGCCTATTTCAGTATTTCAAAGAAAAGGAATATCAAACGAAGTCCAAACGGAATGAAACCTTCGGGAGCGTTATTTTTGGAACAAATCTGATCCGGAGAGCCTGGAGTGCAAGTCAAGAAAGCTCTGATGGGCCCACAAGATAGGAGGGCGCCCCCCTGTAGGGCGCGCCCCCTGTCTCGTGGGCCCCTCGGGCGTCCACCGACGTACTTCTTCCTCCTATATATGTCTACGTACCCCGAAAACATCCGGGAGCACCACGAAACACAATTTCCACCGCCGTAACCTTCTGTATCCGCGATATCCCATCTTGGAGTCCTTGCCGACACTCTGCCGGAGGGGAAAGCAACCACGGAGGGCCTCTATATCAACATCCTTGCCCCTCCGATGAGTTGTGAGTAGTTTACCACAGACCTACGGGTCCATAGTTATTAGCTAGATGGCTTCTTCTCTCTTTTTGGATCTCAATACAATGTTCTTTCCCTCTCTTGTGGAGGTCTATTCGATGTAAACTCTTTTTGCGGTGTGTTTGTCGAGATCCGATGAATTGTGGGTTTATGATCAAGTTTATCTATGAATAATATTTGAATCTTCTCTGAATTCTTTTATGTATGATTGAGTTATCTTTGCAAGTCTCTTTGAATTATCAGTTTGGTTTGGCCTACTAGATTGATCTTTCTTGCCATGGGAGAAGTGCTTAGCTTTGGGTTCAAACTTGCGGTGTTCTTACCCAGCGACAGAAATGGTTGCAAGACACGTATTGTATTGTTGCCATCGAGGATAACAAGATGGGGTTTATATCATATTGCATGTGTTTATCCCTCTACATCATGTCATCTTGCTTAATGCGTTACTCTGTTCTTATGAACTTGATACTCTAGATGCAGGCATGAGTCGGTCGATGTGTGGAGTAATAGTAGTAGATGTAGGCAGGAGTCGGTCTACTTGTTATGGACGTGATGCCTATATACATGATCATGCCTAGATAATCTCATAACTATGCGCTTTTCTATCAATTGCTTGAAAGTAATTTGTTCACCCACCGTAATACTTATGCTATCTCGAGAAAAGCCTCTAGTGAAACCTATGGCCCTGGGGTCTATTTCTTACCATATTTGCTTTCCATTTACCTTTATTTGCATCTTTACTTTTTGCATCTATATCCTAAAATACCAAAAATATATTTATATTATCATACTATCTTTATTAGATCTCACTTTCGCAAGTGGCCGTGAAGGGATTGACAACCCCTTTATTGCGTTGGTTGCGAGTTCTCAGTTTGATTGTGTAGGTGCGTGGGACTTTTGAGGAGCCTCCTACTGGATTGATACCTTGGTTCTCAAAACTGAGGGAAATACTTACGCTACACTTTGCTGCATCACCCTCTCCTCTTCGAGGAAAACCAACGCAAGCTCAAGACGTAGCACTGACCAATTAAACAACTCTGTTTTAATAATATCACATTCGTATTTGAACAACTAAGCTTGTTTAGCTTGATGGGTGGAGCAGTGTTATTATGACACGAAGCACGTATTCTGATCGTATAGTGATCATAAAAAGGGGAAACTCTAAGAATATTTTTTTAGCAAAAGAGGGTTTCCCCTTCGATTTCTATTAAAGAAACCACCACGGAACCAATATGATCAATTAAACCCTAAGCATGATCAATTAAACCGTATTATGGTTGTGCCAGGGCAGATTTGAAGCTGCAAACTGGAGAAATGATATTTAGCATCCATTGTTTGCTTTGAACTAAGAACTACCCCCTCAGTCCCATAAAATAAGAACGTTTTTGACACTAGTGTAGTGTCAAAAACGTTCTTATATTATGGGACGGAGGGAGTAAATTCTAAGAGCTGAAAAGAAAGTAGAGTAACCAAGTTAAGATCTATTTTCTGCTTGAGATCAAAAAGTTGAGGAGATATGAAGTACCACCTCTCTTGCGGCGCCGTGTAGGCATCAAGGGTGCGATGGCTGTCGATGGCGTTGAAGCAGATCTGCGATGGTAGATGGGTGCATCGGGGGATAAGTCCCGTTGTGGTGGTAGAGAAGGTCGTCTGAGTGGCCCCGGCAAAGACGACGACGGCGCCGATGAAGCGAGAGGACGTGATGCAAGGCTATTGGTCCGTCGCCGTGGATGAGAAACGACCATCTCTAGAAGTGGACGACGCGGTCTTGGTAGGCGCTCCGGCATGGTGGAGGACGGTGGCGATGGATGTGGTGGAGGACGGCGGCGATGGATGGGGTGGCGGACGGAGGCTGGTATGGGGTGAAGGAAATATGCCCTAGAGGCAATAATAAAGTTATTATTTATTTCCTTATATCATGATAAATGTTTATTATTCATGCTAGAATTGTATTAACCGGAAACATAATACATGTGTGAATACATAGACAAACATAGTGTCACTAGTATGCCTCTACTTGACTAGCTCGTTTATCAAAGATGGTTATGTTTCCTAGCCATGGACAAAAGAGTTGTCATTTGATTAACGAGATCACATCATTAGGAGAATGATGTGATTGACTTGACCCATTCCGTTAGCCTAGCACTTGATCGTTTAGTATGTTGCTATTGCTTTCTTCATGACTTATACATGTTCCTGTAAGTATGAGATTATGCAACTCCCGTTTATCGGAGGAATACTTTGGGTGAACGTCACAACGTAACTGGGTGATTATAAAGGAGTACTACAGGTGTCTCCAAAGGTACATGTTGGGTTGGCGTATTTCGAGATTAGGTTTTGTCACTCCGATTGTCGGAGAGGTATCTCTGGGCTCTCTCGGTAATGCACATCACTATAAGCCTTGCAAGCAATGTGACTAATGAGTTAGTTGCGGGATGATGCATTACGTAACGAGTAAAGAGACTTGCCGGTAACGAGATTGAACTAGGTATTGAGATACCAACGATCGAATCTCGGGCAAGTAACATACCGATGACAAAGGGAACAACGTATGTTGTTATGCGGTTTGACCGATAAAGATCTTCATAGAATATGTAGGAGCCAATATGAGCATCCAGGTTCCGCTATTGGTTATTGACCGAGAATAGTTCTAGGTCATGTCTACATAGTTCTAGAACCCGTAGGGTCCGCACGCTTAACGTTACGATGACAGTTTTATTATGAGTTTATGAGTTTTGATGTACCGAAGGAGTTCGGAGTCCCGGATGAGATCGGGGACATGACGAGGAGTCTCGAAATGGTCGAGACGTAAAGATCGATATAGTGGACGGCTATATTCGGATTTCGGAAAGGTTCCGAGTGATTCGGGTATTTATCGGAGTACCGGAGAGTTACGGGAATTCGCAGGGGAGAAGTATTGGGCCTTTTTGGGCCATACGGGAATAGAGGAGGGAGGCCACAAGGAGGCGCGCACCCCCCCTCTGGTCCGAATTGGACAAGGGGTGCAGCCCCCTTTTCCTTTTCCCTCTCCCCCTCTTTCCTTCTCTCCTACTCCAACAAGGAAGGAGGGAGTCCTACTCCTGGTGGGAGTAGGACTCCCCATGGCGCGCCCCCTCCTAGGCCGACCGCCCCCTCCCCCTTGCTCCTTTATATACGGGGGCAGGGGGCACCCCAAGACACACAAGTTGATCTTCAAGATCATTCCTTAGCCGTGTGCGGTGCCCCCTTCCACCATATTCCACCTCGGTCATATCGTCGCGGAGTTTAGGCGAAGCCCTGCGCCGGTAGAACATCATCATCGTCACCACGCCGTCGCGCTGACAGAACTCATCCCCGACACTTTGCTGGATCGGAGTCCGGGGATCGTCATCGAGCTGAACGTGTGCTGAACTCGGAGGTGCCGTACGTTCGGTACTTGGATCGGTCGGATCGTGAAGACGTACGACTATATCAACCGCGTTGTCATAACGCTTCCGCTTACGGTCTACGAGGGTACGTGGACAATACTCTCCCCTCTCGTTGCTATGCATCACCATGATCTTGCGTGTGCGTAGGAAATTTTTTGAAATTACTACGTTCCCCAACAGTGGTATCATAGCCTAGGTTTTATGCGTAGATGTCATATGCACGAGTAGAACATGAGTGAGTTGTGGGCGATACAAGTCATACTGCTTACCAGCATGTCATACTTTGGTTCAGCGGTATTGTGAGACGAAGCGGCCCGGACCGACATTACGCGTACGCTTACGCGAGACTAGTTTCACCGTTACGAGCACTCGTGCTTAAAGGTGACTGGCGGGTGTCTGTCTCTCTCACTTTAGTTGAACCGAGTGTGGCTACGCCCGGTCCTTGCGAAGGTTAAAACAACACTAACTTGACGAACTATCGTTGTGGTTTTGATGCGTAGGTAAGAATGGTTCTTGCTAACCCCGTAGCAGCCACGTAAAAGTTTGCAACAACAAAGTAGAAGACGTCTAACTTGTTTTTGCAGGGCATGTTGTGATGTGATATGGTCAAGACATGATGCTATATTTTATTGTATGAGATGATCATGTTTTGTAACCGAAGTTATCGGCAACTGGCAGGAGCCATATGGTTGTCGCTTTATTGTATGAAATGCAAACGCCCTGTAATTGCTTTACTTTATCACTAAGCGGTAGCGATAGTCGTAGAAGCAATAGATGGCGTAATGATAACGATGCTACGATGGAGATCTAGGTGTCGCGCCGGTGATGATGGTGATCACGACGGTGCTTCGGAGATGGAGATCACAAGCACAAGATGATGATGGCCATATCATATCACTTATATTGATTGCATGTGATGTTTATCCTTTATGCATCTTATCTTGCTTTGATTGACGGTAGCATTTTAAGATGATCTCTCACTAAAATTATCAAGAAGTCTTCTCCCTGAGTATGCACCGTTGCGAAAGTTCTTCGTGCTGAGACACCACGTGATGATCGGGTGTGATAGGCTCTACGTTCAAATACAACGGGTGCAAAACAGTTGCACACACGGAAAACTCAGGTTAAACTTGATGAGCCTAGCATATAACAGATATGGCCTCGGAACAGGGAGACCGAAAGATCGAGCGTGAATCATATAGTAGATATGATCAACATATTGATGTTCACCATTGAAACTACTCCATCTCACGTGACGATCGGACATGGTGTAGTTGATATGGATCACGTAATCACTTAGAGGATTAGAGGGATGTCTATCTAAGTGGGAGTTCTTAAGTAATATGATTAATTGAACTTAAATTTATCATGAACTTAGTCCTGGTAGTATTTTGCAAATTATGTTGTAGATCAATAGCTCGCGTTGTTGCTTTCATATGTTTATTTTGATATGTTCCTAGAGAAAATTGTGTTGAAAGATGTTAGTAGCAATGATGCGGATTGGATCCATGATCTGAGGTTTATCCTCATTGCTACACAGAAGAATTATATCCTTAATGCACCGCTAGGTGACAAACCTATTACAGGAGCTGATGCAGACGTTATGAACGTTTGGCTAGCTCAATATGATGACTACTTGATAGTTTAGTGCACCATGCTTAACGGCTTAGAATTGGGACTTCAAAGACGTTTTGAACGTCATGGACCATATGAGATGTTCCAGGAATTGAAATTAATATTTCAAGCAAATACCCGAGTTGAGAGATATGAAGTCTCCAACAAGTTCTATAGCTAAAAGATGGAGGAGAATCGCTCAACTAGTGAGCATGTGCTCAAATTGTCTAGGTACTTCAATCGCTTGAATCAAGTGGGAGTTAATCTTCCAGATAAGATAGTGATTGACAGAATTCTCTAGTCACCATCACTAAGTTACTAGAACTTCGTGATGAACTATAGTATGCAAGGGATGACGAAAACGATTCCCGAGCTCTTCGTGATGTTGAAATCGACGAAGGTAGAAATCAAGAAAGAGCATCAAGTGTTGATGATTGACAAGACCACTAGTTTCAAGAGAAGGGCAAAGGGAAAGAAAGGGAACTTCAAGTAGAATGACAAGCAAGTTGTCACTCCCGTGAAGAAGACCAAAGCTGGACCAAAGCCTGAAACTGAGTGCTTACACTACAAAGGAAATGGTCACTCAAAGCGGAAATGCCCTGAATATTTGGTGGATAAGAAGGATGGCAAAGTGAACAAGGGTATATTTGATATACAGGTTATTGATGTGTGCCTTACTAGTGTTTATAGTAGCCCCTGAGTATTTGATACTTGTTCGGTTGCTAAGATTAGTAACTCAAAACAGGAGTTACAGAATAAACAGAGACTAGTTGAAGGGGAAGTGTCGATGAGTGTTGGAAGTAGTTCCAAGATTGATATGATCATCATCGCACACTGCCTATACTTTCGGGATTAGTGTTAAACCTAAATAAATGTTATTTAGCGTTTGCGTTGAGCATGAACATGATTTGATCGTGTTTATTGCGATACGGTTATTCATTTAAAGTTAGAGAATAATTGTTATTCTGTTTACATGAATAAGACCTTCGATGGTCATACACCCAATGAACATAGTTTGTTGGATCTCGATCGTAGTGATACACATATTCATAATATTGATGCCAAAAGATGCAAAGTTAATAATGATAGTGCAACTTAATTGTGGCACTGCCTTTGGGTCATGTCTGTATAAAGCGCATGAAGAAACTCCATAAAGATGGATTTTTGGAATCGCTTGGTTATGAATCATTTGATGCTTGCGAACCGTGCCTTTTGGGCAAGATGACTAAAACTCCGTTCTCCGGAACAATGAAACAAGCTACTGACTTATTGGAAATAATACATACCAATGTATGCTATCCAATGAGTGTTGATGCTCGTGGCAAGTATCGTTATTTTCTGACCTTCACAAGATGATTTGAGCAGATATGGGTATATCTACTTGATGAAACATAAGTCTGAAATAGTTGAAAGGTTCAAAGAATTTCAGAGTGAAGTGGAAAAATCATCGTAACAAGAAAATAAAATTTCTGCGATCTGATCACGGAGACAAATATTTGAGTTACGAGTTTGGTCTTCAACTAAAACAATGTGGAATAGTTTCACAGCTCACACCACCTGGAACACCACAACGTTATGGTGTGTCCGAACGTCGTAACCGCACCTTACTAGATATGGTGCGATCTATGATGTCTCTTATCGGTTTACCACTATCGTTTTGGGGTTATGAATTAGAGACAGCTGCATTCACGTTTAAATAGGGCATCATCTAACTCCATTGAGACGACACCGTATGAACTATGGTTTAGCAGTAAACCTAAGCTGTTGTTTCTTAAAGTTTGGAGTTGCGATGCTTATATGAAAAAGGTTTTCAACTTGATAAGCTCAAACACAAATCAGAGAAGTGCGTCTTCATAGAATACCCAAAGGAAACTGTTGGGTACACCTTCTATCACAGATCCGAAGGCAAGATATTCGTTGCTAAAAATGGATCCTTTCTAGAGAAGGAGTTTCTCTCGAAAGAAGTGAATGGGAGGAAAGTAGAACTTGATGAGGTAACTGTACCTTCTCCCGAATTGGAAAATAGTTCATCATTGAAATCAGTTCCAGTGATTACTACACCAATTAGTGAGGAAGCTAATGATGATGATCATGAAACTTCAGTTCAAGTTACTACAGAACCTCGTAGGTCTTCCAGAGTACGGTCCGCACCAGAGTGTTACGGTAATCCTGTTCTGAAAGTCATGTTACTAGACCATGATAAACCTACGAACTATGAGGAAGCAATGATGAGCCCAGATTCCGCGAAATGGCTTGAGGCCATAAAATCTGAGATATGATCCATGTATGAGAACAAAGTATGGACTTTGATTGACTTGCTTGATGATCAGCAAGCCATGTTAAATAAATGGATCTTCAAGAGGAAGACGGACACTGATAGTGGTGTTACTATCTACTAAGCTCGACTTGTTGCAAAAGGTTTTCGACAAGTTCAAGGTGTTGACTACAATGAGATTTTCTCAACTGTAGCGATGCTTAAGTCTGTCCGAATCATGTTAGCAATTGCCACATTTTATGAAATCTGGCAAATGGATGTCAAAACTGCATTCCTTAATGGTTTTCTTAAAGAAGAGTTGTATATGATACAACCAGAAGGTTTTGTCAATCCTAAAGGTGCTAACAAAATGTGCAAGCTCCAGCGATCCATCTATGAACTGGTGCAAGCATCTCAGAGTTGGAATATATGCTTTGATAAGTTGATCAAAGCATATAGTATTATACAGACTTGCGGTGAAGCCTGTATTTACAAGAAAGTGAGTGGGAGCTCTGTAGCATTTCTGATACTATATGTAGATGACATATTCTTGATCGGAAATGATATAGAATTTCTGGATAGCATAAAGGGATACTTGAATTTCTGGAAGCTGCTTACATATTGAGCATCAAGATCTATATAGATAGATCAAGACGCTTGATAAGATTTTTCAATGAGTACATGCCTTGATAAATTTTTGAAATAGTTCAAAATAGAACAGTCAAAGAAGGAGTTCTTGCCTGTGATACAAAGGTGTGAAGTTGACTCAAGACCCGACCATGGCAAAAAATAGAAAGAGAATGAAAAGTCATTCCCTATGCCTCAATCATAGGTTCTATAAAGTATGCTATGCTATGAACCAGACCTATTGTATACCTTGCTCTGAGTTTGACAAAGGAATACAATTTTGATCTAAGAGTAGATCACTGGACAGCGGTCAAGAATATCCTTAGTGAGGACTAAGGAGATGTTTCTCGATTATGGAGGTGATAAAAGAGACGGTCGTAAAAAGTTACAACGATGCAAGCTTTTACACCAATCCAGATGACTCTATTCTCAATCTGGATACAGATTGAAAGTGGGAGCAATTAGCTAGAGTAGCTCCGTGCAGAGCATTGTGGACATAGAATATTTGCAAAATACATACGGGTCTGAATATGACAGACCCGTTGACTAAACTTCTCTCACAAGCAAAACATGATCATACCTTAGTACTCTTTAGGTGTTAATCACATAGCGATGTGAACAAACCCTTTGGGTGTTGATCACATGATGATGTGAACTATGGGTATTAATCATATATAGATGTGAATATTGGTGTTAAATCACATGGCGATGTGAACTAGATTATTGACTCTAGTGCAAGTGGGAGACTGAAGGAAATATGCCCTAGAGGCAATAATAAAGTTATTATTTATTTCCTTATATCATGATAAATGTTTATTATTCATGCTAGAATTGTATTAACCGGAAACATAATACATGTGTGAATACATAGACAAACATAGTGTCACTAGTATGCCTCGACTTGACTAGCTCATTTATCAAAGATGGTTATGTTTCCTAGCCATGGACAAACGAGTTGTCATTTGATTAACGGGATCACATCATTAGGAGAATGATGTGATTGACTTGACCCATTCCGTTAGCCTAGCACTTGATCATTTAGTATGTTGCTATTGCTTTCTTCATGACTTATACATGTTCCTGAAACTATGAGATTATGCAACTCCCGTTTACCGGAGGAATACTTTGGGTGCTACCAAACATCACAACGTAACTGGGTGATTATAAAGGAGTACTACAGGTGTCTCCAAAGGTACATGTTGGGTTGGCATATTTCGAGATTAGGTTTTGTCACTCCGATTGTCGGAGAGGTATCTCTGGGCCCTCTCGGTAATGCACATCACTATAAGCCTTGCAAGCAATGTGACTAATGAGTTAGTTGCGGGATGATGCATTACATAACGAGTAAAGAGACTTGCTGATAATGAGATTGAACTAGGTATTGAGATACCAATGATCGAATCTCGGGCAAGTAACATACCGATGACAAAGGGAACAACGTATGTTGTTATGCGGTTTGACCGATAAAGATCTTCGTAAAATATGTAGGAGCCAATATGAGCATCCAGGTTCCGCTATTGGTTATTGACCGAGAATAGTTCTAGGTCATGTCTACATAGTTCTCGAACCCGTAGGGTCCGCACGCTTAACGTTACGATGACAGGTTTATTATGAGTTTATGAGTTTTGATCTACCGAAGGAGTTCGGAGTCCCGTATGAGATCGGGGACATGACGAGGAGTCTCGAAATGGTCGAGACGTAAAGATTGATATATTAGACGACTATATTCGGACTTTGGAAAGGTTCCGAGTGATTCGGGTATTTATCGGAGTACCGGAGAGTTACGGGAATTCGCAGGGGAGAAGTATTGGGCCTTATTGGGCCATACAGGAATAGAGGAGGGAGGCCACAAGGAAGGAGGCGCGCACCCCCCCTCTGGTCAGAATTGGACAAGGGGTGCAGCCCCCTTTTCCTTTTCCCTCTCCCCCTCTTTCCTTCTCTCCTACTCCAACAAGGAAGGAGGGAGTCCTACTCCCGGTGGGAGTAGGACTCCCCATGGCGCGCCTCCTCCTAGGCCGGCCGCCCCCTCCCCCTTGCTCCTTTATATACGGGGGCAGGGGGGCACCCCAAGACACACAAGTTGATCTTCAAGATCGTTCCTTAGCCGTGTGCGGTGCCCCCTTCCACCATATTCCACCTCGGTCATATCGTCGCGGAGTTTAGGCGAAGCCCTGCACCGGTAGAACATCATCATCGTCACCACGCCGCCGTGCTGATAGAACTCATCCCCGACACTTTGCTGGATCGGAGTCCGGGGATCGTCATCGAGCTGAACGTGTGCTGAACTCAGAGGTGCCGTAAGTTCGGTACTTGGATCGGTCGGATCGTGAATACGTACGACTACATCAACCGCGTTGTCATAACGCTTCCGCTTACGGTCTACGAGGGTACGTGGACAATACTCTCCCCTCTCGTTTCCATGCATCACCATGATCTTGCGTGTGTGTAGGAATTTTTTTGAAATTACTACGTTCCCCAACATGGGGATGTGGTGTTCTAGCGTGGACGGTGTATGAATGGGAAAATGGAGGGCGAGGTACGGGGAACCATGTTTTTGGGACGCGCCTGTCTGAAATATTGGAAAGTTACGAACTTAGCCCCCGTTTAAAATTTGGACGTCTCGTCGGTTGGGATAGGACGGTAATCTCGCATCTCGCCAATATTTGCCCAGAGTGATTTCAGGCGAGGAGAGGGTGGTTGGCGCCCATGGTTGGCGCCCACGGTGTATGAACGGGGCTAACAGGTAGGGCGGTTGTGTCACGTCTAAGTGAAGTTACAAACCTGCCCCTATTGAAAATATTTGCCTACATCGATTTCGGCCGAGTCGAGTTTGTTTTGCCGCCCACCGTGTATGAATGGGGAATGGAGGGAGAAACAGAGGTCTTTCGGACGAGTTTGAATCAAATGTGTTTTGCCGCCCATGTTTGATGCCCACCGTGTCGGAATGGGCTCAGAGGCAGTCGTGTCACGTCTAATTGAAGTTACTAACCTACCCCTATTTAGAGCAGTGGAAATTGGGCCGATGGATTGTCCGTGTAATGGGTAGACAGTAATTTCCATCTCCCAAACACTTGGCTTCGGGCAGCCGACGTGGGACTGGACATTTTGCCGCTTCTTTCGAATTTTGGGACAATAAGCATCCACGTTTACCCTCGCAACTAAATTCGAATCCATTTTGTATTCCTATATGAATCTTTATAAATCATTCTATGTGTTTTATATATCTTCAAAAGGACGACAAACATGTATTCCACTGTCATATATGAATATGGTTTACAAATGCCGATACTCAAATTCAGAAGCTAGAATCCAGTTTAAGGTGAATTCGAATATTTGGAACACTTCATGTCCAACTCAAATGTCACACACAGCATAATGTGTACTCCCATTTAGATATGTACACAAGCGATGTATCAAGATTCAAAAACCAAGTCAATCAACCAAGAATGTACAGAACTAACGGACATATAAACACTTATAGAGTAATATCAACTAACATACATAAGCCAGGCCGCTGTACCTTTTTTTTGGCTACAACAACATCCTTTTTTTAGCCAGCATCTTGGCCCTTTTCGATGCGTGCCACTTATGGTCCATCTATATTACTACTATTGTTGAATGCACATTCAGCCCAATTGGCATATTTGTAGGTCTGGCATAGCAATCCAAATGAAATGTCTCTGAGTCTTATCAATTAATACAGACTTGTGCTCAAATAAAATTACAAATTAGAAAACAAAAAAAAATTATTACATGATCTCTAAAACAAATGGGTTGATTGATTACGACAACACAAAGGTTATTCAACGATGGAAAGAATATTTCACCTACTATTTACCAAGTAGGAATTTAATTTCCTTTTTTCCTTCAGGACCTTAACAATCTGGTCAGTCTCAGCTTGCTTCGTTTTGAAATCCACCAAATATTTAATGGCTGTCTTGAGTACTGCTTGTGATTGTGATGTTTGCTTCCTCAACATGTCAACTTCATCTCTAAGTGCAGAAGCAAAATCTCTTTCTACCACTAGTTTAGCCTCTAGAGCATCAGCAGTTGGCAATTCATAATGCACGATCGGGCCGGTGCCACTGCTGTGGGATGATGCAACGTCCATGGGGACCTCGCTCTTTGATATTGGGCTAACCTGTTTTTCCATTAAAGTTCCGATTGGATTCATAAAAGTTGAAGTTAGCAAAACAACTCAATTGGGAGTTATAACAGCAAACCAGTTAAACAAACAAGGAATTAAAGAGTTTCAATTGGATGCTTAAAAGTAGTTATTAACATCATTGTAACCTGCTGTTGCAGCAGCAAAGCAATTAAACAAACAAGTAGATATTTAAGTTAAGGCAAACAGGTAATTCTTAACAGTAAGTATCAAACACATAGATAGGCGCAGTCTACAATATGATTAACAGGTTGTGGCATTATCTAATCAGTAGCAAACTAAATTAAGCCAAGCAACGTAATTGAACAATTTTGCAATAAGTGGCTAACTAAAATTCTGAGAAGCAGGTAACTGAACTTACGCTAGTTCTTTGTACAGGCACACTGCAACTTCTTTTTCGCTTACAAGGTTGTACGAAGGAGTCCATGGCAACAATTGCTTGGATACGCAGTCCCAATGCTTCTTTCTTCCCACACTACATTGGTAAGTCGAATGGTTAATCTGGTAAGATGGTGCGTCCTTGATATGTTATATGAGGACGTGTAGTCAAACTAGTTGTAGCCACACACATCACACTGTCTTTTACTATATATTTCATGCGATTACTTTTGGAATATCGAGATCTAAGCAATCTACAATAGGATGAAAAGACTGGCATCCTTCACATTATTGGCGAACTCAGTTCATAGAAACAAGCAACCATTATGTGGGTAAATCAAAAGCGCCACTGGAATATTTTTCACTATCCAATCATACACGCAAAAAGGGGCGACGCCACCATAGGGGCTGGTATGGGCGGCCGCCTCAGGTGGCTGGAAAGTGTGCGCCTAGTTTGAGTCGTCCAGGTTGGCCCATGCTAGTTTTGTTCGTCCCAACGCACGAGCAGGCAATGTAAAATATGAAGAAAAATGTTTCAATTTGGATGGGCCAATAACATAAGTGCAAGGCAGGCCCTATAGCAGGCTCGCGGCCCAAACGAGTGCCTCCCATATCGATCGACAGCAGGAAAAATCCCAATTCATTCGCTCCAACCTCCAGTCTGGTTTGCTCCTAACTTAGCCGCTGCTGGATTGACCGACACGACACTTCCTCGCGCCCTCATTGGAGGGCGGTCGCCGGGCTTCAAGCAAATCGAAGGACAAGAAGATGAAGATCCAACCCTGGGTGTAGCCTGCATGGGAGGCAGCGGCGGCAGCACGGGCATGGCATTGAGCTTGTGCAAAGGACAGTCGCAGCTTGCAAGAGTAGCATGCGCAACGAGCAGGTACATCACATCCCTGATTATATCTAATTCAACTCTTCAATTTCTGGCCAATAGTTAAACCTGACGGTGTTGTAAAACTGCTTGTATGTAGGGAATCTATGAGAAAATGGAACCAATTTCTACTTATTTTATAACTCCCCCAATCAATACTGAACTGACTGAATCTGATGTATCTAATCAAGTTTCCGGTGCAAACATACAAGCTCATGTTGTTCTTGAGCCTGAAGAGTCTAATGAACAGACTGCTAATGAAGGATTTGATGCAAACATTTTACATGCTCCTGGTGATGAACATATAGTGTCTAATGAGGGATCTAATGCAAGCATTTTGCAAGATCATTGAAGGATTTAGTGTCTAATGATGATCTACTATGTTGAGAGAGACAGAGATTTGCAGGAATTGATGACAAGCAAATTATAGTGCATTTTCATAGCTTGAGGAAACATCGAGGCCATCTACCAGAAAGTCCCCGTATCATGACAACATAGCACAAATACTTTTCTAATCTATTGTTTGAAACTATTGGCATACTTGTGCAGGATAGATATATTGGTATGCAGTTTGCGCACTGGTTATAGGTGCAATTACACTTCGATATTTTCACCCAGAGAACCAATAATTCAAGCAGGTACAGACCATGTTTGTAGTCCTTGTACACCATGTTGCATTTTGTGTTTTTTGGTGCTTGCATCATTTAGTGTTTATAATCTGAACTACTTTGGATCATTAGCTGGTTTTCAAAGTGCATGTAGCTTCACATTTCTCAAGTTATGTTGATTCCGGAGTGCAAGTGCCTCCGTATTTTTCAAGTTAAATGTTCACCCCTGGTAACTTGAATTCGTGGATCCGCCACTGCACACAAATCATACACTAATGCCAGTACGAATTAAATGAAATGCAGGGACTTACGCTAGCTCGTTGTACAGGCTCACTGCAGCTCTGCTTGCGCTTGGGATGTTCCATGTACAAGTCCATGTTACCACTTGCTTGGATGTGCAGGCCTTGTGCTCCTTGCATCCCCCTCTACATTTTTGACATGGCGAATGGTTGATCAAATAAGAGGAATCGACCTTGATGTTGTACCGGAGGACAGATACTTACAAGGTTATACGGGTGTGCAGGATGTGTACCAGATCTCATAGCGCCGTCATGCTTCGCTAAAAAATGGATTTACTTGTTTAAGATGATATCTCTAGAAGAAATAAGAGTTAAAGTCAGAGTTGCATAGGCGTGTAAGCTAAGAGAGCAGTGAAAGGATATCCAAACATCATCGGAACAGTGCACAAGGGAGTGATATGTGGATACCTAGTTCGGGCCGGCGTTTGGGCATGCTCTCCTAGCTAGAGTGCGGGTCACTTCAGAGCCGTTGAGGGTGATGCGCTGGCGTTGGCTGGCCATGCACGGATGCAGATCTTGAGTGGCAGCAGAGCGCTATGATGCGGTGGACGAGACTGTTGGTGAAGCCCCAACGACCTCAGGGGGCGGAGGTGCGATGATGTGCTCAGTGAAGTAGCCCCGGTGAGCTGGGAAACGGCGTCGGTGAAGCGCACCTGATGCGGTGGAACTCGGTGTCTGTGAGGCACGTTGGTTGCGGCAGCCGACATTGTCGGTGGACCACCCGGTGCGGTGGATGAGGGCGTAGACGAGGTAGCTCCGGTGCGGTGGTGAAGCACGACCGTCGTCTTCGTCGTCGTCGTCGTCCGGCACAGAGGCGGGGAAAGAGATGAGACGAGGGGCGATTCAAACTTTGCTTGGGTTGGCGGCGAATTAGGGATTTGAGCAATCTGGGCGCGGAAGGAGACGGTGGAGAAGAGAGATTTTGCAGGGCTGGAATTGGGGCCGCCAGATATTTCAATCCGAAACGTGGAAGCGCGAACTTATTTTGTCGTCGTCCTTTTTTTGGGGGGTGGGCGTGGGGGGTGGGGGAGTGGGGGAGGGAGGGAGGGGGTGGGTGGCTGGGTGCTACGCGTCCGTCCGACACACGCGACCACCCCGACAGGACTATGCTTCGGTGCCTTAAGGCACCTACCTTTGTGGCCATGACATGTGGGCCCAGAAGGTGGTTGGCCCACATGTCAGTGACCCAAAGGCAGGTGCCTTTAAGGCACCGAAGCAGCGTCCACCCCGACACGACCCTGGTCTGCCTGGTGCGCCTACATTTCAGAATGCAAATGAATCTTCTTTCATTTGCAAACGAATTTGTATGTATTACCATGCCCGTGTTTTCCTTGCAATAATTAGTCATTCGAAACAAGATACTCCCTCCGTTCACTTTTGTAAGTCATTTTAGACAACTTAAAATGAACTATTTTGCATATTGCCTAAAATGTCTTCATGGTCTTATAAAAGTGAACAGAGGGATCACTATAAATTAATTAATGAGGAGTTATTTGAAAAAAAATTGAAACGGTATCCATGCTAACGTGGATTAGAGTGTGTGTCACATAATTAGTTATTTGAATTAGAGTGTGTGTCACGTAGCGATCTCCAATTCTAACGTGGATTTGGCATTTCCCTGTATCCATGCTACTTTTTTAATACAAATTCATATGTATATGATGAACACCATGGTAGTGAGAAAACTTTTGGATGGATTCAAACATATGACCTACAAAAAAGCACAACAAATTGAGTCAATGTCAACTTTTCGGAACTTAGTATGGCACGAATTCGAAATAATTACCCATATGCATGGTCCTCGGTTCAAATCTTACAATGTACACCGAATTGAAACATCGATATTAAGTCACGTACTATGTACATTCAAATGTTGTTTTTAGCCCCCC
>NC_041391.1:547805272-547853822 GCF_002162155.2 Triticum dicoccoides
GCACAAACGCTACATACTTCCTGTATCGGTCAATCTTCCTCTCCTAACCACCTTAGGAAGCTATCGGTTTCCAACACACGTTCATTCTTTCTCCTCATGTTTCGATCTAAGTGTCTCAACTACACAACCCCTTTTTCCACTTTGTTACCAAATGTATTTACCTCACACACCCACCATTGCACCCCATGCCGAGCTCTCTCTCTCTCTCTCTCTCTCTCTCTCTCCCTCTCACCCTATCACGCTAAATACATGCATTGCCTATCTAGCCCCCCCAACCTCTTGTGCGCATGCACGCACGTTGTATATCTAGGTCACTCCCTCGAGACTATCTCACTCTTTCTTCCGCACGGCGGGCCACTCTCGCTCATCTCGTTCTCTTTATCTGAGTCTCGGTTAACCTCGTTTTCTTTCACACACAAATGATATATCTCCCTATTCGGGCCTCGATCGACACACTCTATACTCTCTCACGCAGATTGTCTATCTAGGTCAGCCCATCCAAGCCGCCGCCACTCTTTCGACCTCATGGCGGGCCACGCTCACTCAATCTCTCTCTCTCTCTCTCTCTCTCTGTATGTCTTGATTAACCTCGCTCTTTCTCGGACAAAAACGATATATCACCATGTTTGAGCCCAATTCGACCTATTCACATTGTATACTCTCTCACGCACATTGTCTATCTAGGTCACTCTCTCCAACCCGTCTCACTCTTTCGATCGCACGGCGACCCTATGTGATCGATTGACCTTGCTTCCTCCCACGCACAAAATATATCTACACGTCTGTGACTGGATCATCTCTCAAGCTCTATCTTACAGCCCTCACCCTTGCCAAAAGCTCATTTGGACAATATCTCTCCAGAGAATATATATCTGTTCAATGAATGTCGGACCACACTCACTTTGTCTCTCTATCTATATGTCTCTTGACTGACGTCGCTTTCTCACACCGTATCTTCCACGCATTGAAGCTACTACCTGTCCATCCCTCGCAAAGTCGGAGCTATTTACATTGCGAGGGGCACTCCAAGCTTGGATTAATTTGTGTAGGCATTTATTCCGGTCGGTTTAGATTATATTTTCGTAGCATTCGGCCCACAACTACTCCAAACACCGTTGCAACCCCCGCAACTCCCCTAGTTGATTTCCCTCTGGCTCGGTCATCGCTCTCTCGCACGTCCTTTCGCGCCTTCAACGTCGCACCATGGTATTATTGCAAAAAACTATGTTGTTCTCTTTAATTATTATAAATAAGCTACAAAACTACACACCGTTAGTCCACTTGGAATCGAACAAATTTCGACCCACAAATTAAAGTGCTACAAACTACACACCGAAGGGCCCACATGTCATGAAACAAATTTGGACCCATATACAAATTAAAAAAATTAAGGACGAGGATTGAACATGCGACTGGGCCTTCAAGCCGCATGTCAATAGGCAACATACATAGAACAACAATGTTTGTTGTACACCCCTTTGTTCATATAATGTTTTTATATTACCACAGCCTAATTAATGGATAACATGTAATATTATTTTTAGTACTATTCGCCTTCACTTACTGGTGGGTTCCATGTGTGATTTCTCTCTCCTCCCCTTCTGCGTTTAGATGCACTGGCAAACACGAAGAACTCGCGGGCGATGTTGCCGTTGACCATATCTGGACGCGTTCACAAGTCACGGCACCAGTTTCACATACTAGCAGCACTAGTCAGTGTGTACGTGCAATGCACGTTAATTTGGAAGTATATTAAGTGCATGCAGATATTAAGTATTAGGATATTATTTGCGTATTATTATGTGATTAGCACTATTTTTGGCATGAAATTAACTGCACGCTAAACGTGTTGAGCGCTCGACCTTGAAGTAGTCTAGGTCGTTGGATGAGAAGGAATACATGTGGCTTGATGATGTTTTATATTTAATTTGATACGGCTCTAGCAGAACATTCAATCGATCAAACCATAGACTTCGTTCAGTCTGACTCCGACTTTAAATTATACGATGATCGATATAAAATAAATGGAAATGATAAACGTTCGACTTTTAAGCATGGCAATCCGAATGTTTTTCATGACAAATTTAGATTACGCAGCGGCGGCGGGGGCGTCTTGCGGAGGGAAACGGCTCCTCTGCCGTGCTCTGTGTGTCGTCGGGCCACTGACCAACGGCGACGGCGGCGTCTTGCACCGTTGTTGGCGTACTCCTGGACGTTGTCCTAGCTTCAAGGAAGGCCAAAATGTTCTGGACTTCGGAGCGAGTCAACTGGCGGGAGGAGGCGACTGGCGTTATGCTACGTCTTGATCTTGCGTCGGTTTTCCTTGAACAGGAAAGGGTGATGCGGCAATAGTAGCGTAAGTATTTCCCTCAGTTTTTGAGAACCAAGGTATCAATACAATAGGAGGCTCCTCAAAAGTCCCACGCACCTACACAAACAAACAAAGAACTTGCAACCAACGCAATAAAGGGGTTGTCAATCCCTTCACGGCCACTTGCGAAAGTGAGATCTGATAGAGATAGTATGATAAAATGAATATATTTTTGGTATTTTATAATATAGATGTGAAAAGTAAAGATGCAAATAAAAGTAGATTGAAAGCTTATATGATAAAAGATAGATCCGGGGGCCATAGGTTTCACTAGTGGCTTCTCTCAAGATAGCATAAGTATTACGGTGGGTGAACAAATTACTGTCGAGCAATTGATAGAAAAGAGAATAATTATGAGATTATCTAGGCATGATCATGTATATACGCATCACGTCCGTGACAAGTAGACCGACTCCTGCCTGCATCTACTACTATTACTCCACACATCGACCGCTATCCAGCATGCATCTAGAGTATTAAGTTCATAAGAACAGAGTAACGCATTAAGAAAGATGACATGATGCAGAGGGATAAATTCATGCAATATGATATAAACCCCATATTTTTATCCTCAATGGCAACAATACAATATGTGCCTTGCTGCCCCTGTTGTCACTGGGAAAGGACACCACAAGACTGAACCCAAAGCTAAGCACTTCTCCCATGGCAAGAAAGATCAATCTAGTAGGCCAAACCAAACTGATAATTCAAAGAGACTTGCAAAGATAACTCAATCATACATAAAACAATTCAGAGAAGAGATTCAAATATTTCTCATAGATAAACTTGATCATAAACCCACAATTCATCGGATCTCGGCAAACACACCAGAAAAAGAGTTTACAGCGAATAGATCTCCACAAGAGAGGGAGAGAACATTGTATTGAGATCCAAAAAGAGAGAAGAAGCCATCTAGCTAATAACTATGGACCCGAAGGTCTGTGGTAAACTACTCACAACTCATCGGAAGGGCTATGGTGTTGATGTAGAAGCCCTCCATGGTCGATTCCCCCTCCAACGGAGCACCGACGAAGGCTCCAAGATGGGATCTCACGGATACATAAGATTATGGCGGTGGAAATTGTTTTTCGTTGGCTCCCTGGATGTTTTCGGGGTTCGTGGGTATATATAGGAGGAAGAAGTACGTCGATGGCCGCTCGTGGGGCCCAGGAGATAGGGGCGCACCCAGGAGGGGTGGGCGCGCCCTCCTATCTCCTGGCCGCCTCGGTTGCTTCTTGACTTGCACTCCAAGTCCTCTGGATCATGTTCGTTCCAAAAATCACGCTCCCAAAGGTTTCATTCTCTTTGGACTCCATTTGATATTCCTTTCCTTTGAAATACTGAAATAGGCAAAAAAACAGCAATACAGGTTGGGCCTCCGGTCAGTAGGTTAGTCCCAAAAATGATATAAATGTGTAAAATAAAACCCAAAACATCCAAAAGGGGTAATATAATAGCATGGAACAATCAAAAATTATAGATACGTTGGAGACGTATCACGTTGGTGCAAGGAAGCGGTCGACGGCGGCCATCCAAGCCGCTGAGGGGGGCACTGGTACTCGCGCGGGGACAGGCGCTGTCATCGGCATGGCGGATACATTCATGTGCACGGGCACCGGCACGGGCACGCAAATCAGTGCACGTGCAAGCGCATGCGCTGGCAGGATCATGGTCATCGGCACAGGCTTGCGCGTCAGTGCACGCGCAGGCGCATGCACTGGCAGGTGCACGGGCGCGTGAAAGTCGGCGGGGACCTCGTGGAACCCCGTGGGCTCAAGCTCGGCGACAATGTGCGGCTCCCAGCCCATCAATGCCACGGGGATGGGCGCTGGCGCAATCAGGGCGACGGGAGCCGGAACGGGAGCGGGGATAGGCGCGGCGTCTTCCCGCAAGGCCAGTTCAAGCTCGTCCCAAAGCGCCTTATGTTCTTGAGACTCCGGCCGGGTATCTTCCTTAGGAAACTGGAACACTAAGGGCAATAATCGTGAGGTGGCATCGCGTACGTTTAGGTCAAGCTAGTTGAAGGTAGATGACAGGAGAACCGGAGAGGAAGAGAGAAGATTGTAGCGATACCGGGTAGTGCGGGTTTGATTTTAAACTGCGGCGCCGGCGACATTAAAAGTGGGAGCAGTTTGGACGACGGTGGGCGGCGGAGCCTGGTCAAAGGGCTCGCCTCACGGTGAGCCTGCACAGTGGTCTGCTCGCATGCCTCCCTGACAACCGGCGCAGCGGTCTCCTCGCACGCCTCCTATCGACTCACATGCTTGCTCGGACGGCACCTGCCGATGAGAAGCGGGGACTCGTGGCGGTACGTAAATGCCCACGGTTTCAATAGTGAAAGCATTTGCCTTAACGTGACAGGTCTTTGTTCCAAAATACCTTGGCTCTTCATTTGTGCAACTTGTCATAAGCAGCTTGTCTCAAATTGAAGAAAAAACTTACGAAGTAATATTTGTGCCATATCACGTGACCATGCTCAGTTTCAAGAATTTATGCTCACTTTTGGATTTTCTGAAATTTAAGATCCAGGATTCGAAACAATATCATAACCTGCATCATGCAATAAATTTTCAAGCTGTACATCTGTCCTGTTGTATTTCTTAAGAAAGGATTTGGTCAAACATTTTGCTTAGTTAGACTTCAGACAAGTTATATATGCAGAGTAAAAGGATAATCCCTCCGTACCAGTGCATTGCCTGATATATTAACTCAAGTACTAGGCACGAACAAACGGGCTCAATTCTGTGCTCATCCTGGTGTAGTAGTAGTAGTACTAGGCAATGCAGTTGACGGGTGACCTTGACGAGCGGCGACCAAGGGAATTGAACCGTGCTCGGCACGGTAGGTAACATTGTCTAGTTACTAAAGCATCCCTCCTTTGTTCATCGGTAGTCATTATGGACCGGGGACATGAGGGGAATTTCCTAGGGCTGGGGAGCGATGGAGAAGAGTAGTTATTCGCTTCTGAAGTTGCCTGGGGAGCCGAATATCACCTCTAGTACGAGGGAGCCCCTGCAGTAGGCTTCGACGCCTGGTATCACCCCTTCAAAGGTGGTGTTACTTTGGCTGATTCTGGATGGGTCTATCCCCATCCTGCAGACCGTGTCCTGGTATATTAAGTTAAGAATACCGCCGCCGTCCATGAGGACGCGAGTGAGATGGTATCCATCGATTATTGGGTCAAGCACCAAGGCAGTTGATCCTCCATGCCGCATACTAGTCGGGTAGTCCCTGTGATCGAACGTGATCGGGCAGGCCGACCAGTGGTTAAGCTTGGGGGCGACGGGCTCTATAGCGTGTGTGTCTCTAAGCGCGCATTCGCGCCTTCTCGTGGATATGTGAGTCGCATGGATCATGTTTACTGTTTTACCACAGGTGGGAATTTTTTCTGTCCCCTAGTTTTTGGCTGGCGAGGCTCATCCTTGTCTTCACTTGGTGTTTCCCTTCCCTTGTGTTCGGCATTTAATTTGCCGGCCTGCTTAAAGACCCAGCATTCTCTGTGAGTGTGGTTTGCAGGTTTTTCGGGGGTGCGATGAATTTGGCACAGTCTGTCCAGGACTTTGTTCAGGCCGGACGGTCCCTCTTTGCCACCTTTGAATGGCTTCTTTTGTTGACCAGGTCGAGAGCCCCTGAATCCGGCGTTGACTGTTGTGTTATCCGGACTTTCTCCCTTGTTTTGTCGTTTGTTTTTATTGCGCCATGGCTTCCCGTTGCCATCCCTGATTTCGGATGTACTTGGGTCGTTGGTGCCTCTACGGGCCAACCAGCTATCTTCACCCGCGCAAAAGCGGGTCATAAGGCTTGTTAAGGCTGCCATTGTCCTTGGATTTTCTTGGACGAGGTGTCTGGCGAGCCACTCGTCCCGGATGCTGTGTTTGAAGGCCGCTAAGGCTTCGGCATCCGGACAATCGACAATTTTATTCTTCTTAGTGAGGAATCTGTTCCAAAGCTTGCGGGCGGACTCTCCGGGCTGTTGAATTATGTGACTTAAATCGTCCGCGTCCGGAGGCCGGACGTAGGTCCCTTGAAAATTGGCCCTGAAAGCATCCTCAAGTTCCTCCCAACTTCCGATTGAATTTTTTGGGAGGCTTTTCAACCAGTGTCGAGCTGGTCCCTTCAACTTGAGGGGAAGGTATTTGATGGCGTGGAGGTTGTCCCCACGAGCCATGTGGATATGCAGGATAAAATCCTCAATCCAGACCCTGGTTCTGTTGTTCCGTCATATGCCTCTATGTTCACAGGTTTAAAACCCTGTGGGAATTCGTGGTCCAGTACCTATTCGGTGAAGCACAGAGGGTGAGCAGCCCCTCCGTATCTGGACGTGTTGTGGCATGCCGTCGGCTGTTGTTGTGTTCGATGCTGATTCCGAACTGGTACTCGATCAGTCTGATCGTTTTGGTGTCCATAGTCCTGTGCTGGGGCGTGTCCTCTAGATCCATAGATGGACCTAGTCGCACCAGCCTTTTTATCCAGGAGCTCACGTAAATCGTGTGCGGCATCGGTAGCTGCTCTATTGCGGTTACGAATTGGTTGGTCCGGCCTCCTAGCCATATTGTTTTTCGGTGGAACGGCCTCATCGTCGAATTCTGGCAGCTGCTTGCGTTTTGGATAGCTCTTGGTGTGGCGATCGTCGCCGTACTTTTCTTTAGTGTCTAGCACTTTATTCCATTTGCGATTGAGCATTTCCTGTGCGGCCTTAAGCCTTTGCTTCTGCTTCTTTAGACTTCTCGCAGTGTCCATAAGCCTTCTGTGGAGGTTATCTCATTCCAAACGTGTTTCCGGGATGATAAATGCATCGTCGTCCGGACTGTGCTCTTGTCCCGGGGCAGTTTGATGAGTTCGTCCCTCGGGATCACTGTGATCGAGCGTTTGCTCCGGGCTGTGTTCGGCGTTACATGGCTCATCCTGCTCCATTACTGGGTCCATATGGTCGTCGTTGCCCTCAGAGTTGACTGGGGTGTTGATCTTTCTAGCGCTATTATCGCTATTTTTACTGTTGCTGGACTTGGAGCGGCGTCTGCGTCGTTGTTTTGGCTTTTTGTCCGGGGGTTTTATCCTCCGGTTTGTGCCGTCCTTCTTAGGCGTATCCACCGTGTATATATCGTATGACGAGGTGGCAGTCCAGTGCCCCGTTGGTGGTGGTTCTGAATCGTCTCCTGCGTCGACGTTCATACCGTCGGTATCATCGGAGTCGAAGTCAAGCATGTCTGATACATCGTCGACAGTGGCTATAAAGTGGGTGGTGGGTGGGTAACGAATTTCTTTGTCGCCTTCTTCCCCCTTGAGCCAGACATAGTTTGGCCAAGAGTCTCCTGACAAAGAGAGAGACTTTAATGAGTTCAGCATGTCGCCAAAAGGGCGAGTACAGGAAGATATCCGCAGCGGTGAACTCCATTACCGGAGCCCATCCAGATTCGGCAGGCTCGGGGGTGCGCGGACTGGAACCTACAGCCGGACACGAGTCCGGGGGTCCGGTGACGCAGGCTTCCTTGGGGGTGAAGCCAGTGCTCGGCTCTACCGCTGATGAGTGTGCGGCCTCCGAGGCGGGTTCCATCCACCCGTCCTTGGACGATGCGATCTGCCCTGGATTTAGGTCCGGAGCTCCTGCAGGTGCGATGTCCCGAGTATTGTCAGACAGCAGGTCCAAGCTGTGCTCGTCGTGACTGTTCGGCGCTCCTGGCGTAGGCCCGAATCCGTCGAAGATCAAGTCTCCGGGGATATCGGTCGTGTAGTTAAAGTTTCTGAATCTGACCTGATCGCCAGGGGCGTAGCTGTCGATCTGCTCCAGATGGCCAAGTGAATTGGCCTGCAGTGCGAAGCTGCCGAACACGAAGGTCTGTCCGGGGATAAAAGTCTCACCCTGGACCGTGTCGTTTTTGATGATTGAAGGAGCCATCAAGCCTTGCAGCGACGACACAAAGGAACTCTCAATGAAAGCACCAATGTCGGTGTCAAAACCGACGGATCTTGGGTAGGGGGTCCCGATCTGTGCGTCTAAGGCTAATGGTAACAGGAGGCAAGGCACACGATGTTTTACCCAGGTTCAGGCCCTCTTGGTGGAGGTAAAACCCTACTTCCTGCTTGATTGATATTGATGATATGAGTATTACAAGAGTTGATCTACCACGAGATCGTAGAGGCTAAACCCTAGAAGCTAGCCTATGATGATTATGATTCTATCTCTAAGGACTAAACCCTCTGGTTTATATAGACACCAGAGGGGGCTAGGGTTTACACAGAGTCGGTTACAAAGAAGGAAATCTATTATCCGGATCGCCAAGCTTGTCTTCCACGCAAAGG
Organism: Triticum dicoccoides; assembly: GCF_002162155.2. Classification (NCBI taxonomy): domain Eukaryota; kingdom Viridiplantae; phylum Streptophyta; class Magnoliopsida; order Poales; family Poaceae; genus Triticum; species Triticum dicoccoides. Next base: position 547,813,944 of record NC_041391.1, read on the forward strand.
AGAGTCCCATCCGGACACGGGCCAAAGTCTTGAGTCTTGTATCTTCACGGTCCAACAGTCCGGCCAAAGTATATAGTCCGGCTGTCCGGATACCCCTTAATCTAGGACTCCCTCAGGGCCCCTGCATGCCACCCGTAGTTGGACGATCAATCTTCTGTTTAGTACTTCAACATAGTGATTTCCTGCTAAGGATTCACTCGCGCGTGTCACATCAAGTAAATCTTATTGATTTACTGTCTAAATCTTATTGATTTAATGTCATGTTTTCTTTCTTTTCCTGCAATTTTACGATGCAGGTTTTGCCATGTGACATTCATCACAGAATAAACCGTTTGGTTTGCTCTACGATGGCTATTTTTGCAGGTTTCACTTCTTATGTCGTGTCAGTAATGAAGGCACTGTCCATCACTTATATTACTGGAAAAAATTGGATCAATCTGTTATCTGAGTACAAGCTGAATCCCTATGATGAAATGCAGTTTGGTTTAAAAAAAATGCCACAATTAGTCCTTTTGGCGTTTAAAAGAAATGAAGAAAAAAACTGGATCACGGTCATGGATCCTAGTCAAGTTAGAAAGCTGGTCATAGCAGACCAGACACGATCGCCGCTGTCTCGCACATCGGTACCACATTCAGCAACGGATCAAGCACTGGCAGTTGCACTAGCACTGACAGCGGCAGTAGCTCAGTCTGATCCAGCTGAGGATTGGGCACCGACCGCGTCAGCGGATCAGTCTGATCTACTGGAGGATCGGGCATCGACACCTGCACCTGCTCCGACACTGGCACCAGCTCTACAAGGAGCACCATCTCCGGCAGCAACAGCGGCTTTGGCACCTGCACCAACACTTGCAATTGCATCTGCTCCGGCCCGTGTAGTTGCACCGGCAACAGACTGGGCTGCAATTCGCACTTCATATACCAAAGTCCTTACAGAAACCAACATGTCCACCTTCTTGGTAAGCATTGGCCGCCCAAGTGCTTCGTTCTTTTTTCTTTCCGTGCTGTTTCACATGATTCACTATGTTGATCTAACTGTTTGGGTATGTCTTCTTGTTTGCAAACAGAGAATTCCTAGAGCAACGAGGGAGTCGTTCAACTATCCAGGCGACCACGGCCAAGTTTCTCTTACCATGCGCAACCTTGGTGTGAATGTGTTGTGTTTCGTAGTAATTTCAAAAATTTTCCTACGCGCACACAGGATCATGTGATGCATAGCAACGAGGGGAGAGTGTTGTCTACGTACCCAACGCAGACCGACTGCGGAAGCGATGACATGACGTAGAGGAAGTAGTCGTACGTCTTCACGATCCAACCGATCAAGCACCGAAACTACGGCACCTCCGAGTTCGAGCACACGTTCAGCCCGATGACGATCCCCGGACTCCGATCCAGCAAAGTGTCGGGGAAGAGTTTCGTCAGCACGACGGCGTGGTGACGATCTTGATGAACTACAGCAGCAGGGCTTCGCCTAAACTCCGCTACAGTATTATCGAGGAATATGGTGGCAGGGGGCACCGCACACGGCTAAGGAATCGATCACGTGGATCAACTTGTGTCAACTTGTGTGTTTAGAGGTGCCCCTGCCTCCGTATATAAAGGATGGAGGAGGAGGAGGCCGGCCAAGGCAAAGGTGCGGCCAGGATAGGGAGTCCTACTAGGATTCCAAGTCCTAGTAGGAGTCCACCAAGAGGGGAGGAAGGGAGAAGGAATAGGAGGAGAAGGAGAGGTGGCCGGCCCCCTTTTCCCTAGTCCAATTCGGACCAAAGGGGAGGGGGGGCGCAGCAGCCTTTTTCCTCTTCCCACTAAAGCCCATCAAGGCCCATTACTTCTCCCGTAACTACCCGGTACTCCGAAAAATACCCGAATCACTCGGAACCTTTCCGATGTCCGAATATAGTCGTCCAATATATCGATCTTTACGTCTCGACCATTTCGAGACTCCTCGTCATGTCCCCGATCTCATCCGGGACTCCGAACTCCTTCGGTACATCAAAACTCATAAACTCATAATATAACTGTCATCGAAACCTTAAGCGTGCGGACCCTACGGGTTCGAGAACAATGTAGACATGACCGAGACACGTCTCCAGTCAATAACCAATAGCGGGACCTGGATGCCCATATTGGCTCCTACATATTCTACGAAGATCTTTATCGGTCAGACCGCATAACGACATACGTTGTTCCCTTTGTTATCGGTATGTTACTTGCCCGAGATTTGATCGTCGGTATCCAATACCTAGTTCAATCTCGTTACCGGCAAGTCTCTTTACTCGTTCCGTAATACATCATCTCACAACTAACATATTAGTTGCAGTGCTTGCAAGGCTTATGTGATGTGCATTACCGAGAGGGCCCAGAGATACCTCTCCGACAATCGGAGTGACAAATCCTAATCTCGAAATACGCCAACCCAACATCGACCATTGGAGACACCTGTAGTACTCCTTTATAATCACCCATTTACGTTGTGACGTTTGGTAGTACCCAAAGTGTTCCTCCGGTAAACGGGAGTTGCATAATCTCATAGTCATAGGAACATGTATAAGTCATGAAGAAAGCAATAGCAACATACTAAACGATCAGGTGCTAAGCTAATGGAATGGGTCATGTCAATCAGATCATTCTACTAATGATGTGACCTCGTTAATCAAATAACAACTCATTGTTCATGGTTAGGAAACATAACCATCTTTGATTAACGAGCTAGTCAAGTAGAGGCATACTAGTGACACTCTGTTTGTCTATGTATTCACACATGTACTATGTTTCCGGTTAATACAATTCTAGCATGAATAATAAACATTTATCATGATATAAGGAAATAAATAATAACTTTATTATTGCCTCTAGGGCATATTTCCTTCAGTCTCCCACTTGCACTAGAGTCAATAATCTAGTTCACATCGCCATGTGATTTAACAGCAATAGTTCATATCACCATGTGATTAACACCCATAGTTCACATCGCTATGTAACCAACACCCAAAGTGTTTACTAGATTCAGTAATCTAGTTTACATCGCTATGTGATTAACACCCAAAGAGTACTAAGGTGTGATCATGTTTTGCTCGTGAGAGAAGCTTAGTCAACGGGTCTGTCATATTCAGAGCCGTATGTATTTTGCAAATATCCTATGTCTACAATGCTCTGTGCGGAGCTACTCTAGCTAATTGCTCCCACTTTCAATATGTATCCAGATTGAGACTTAGAGTCATCTGGATCAGTGTAAAAGTTTGCACTGATGTAACTTTTACAACAAACTCTTTTATCACTTCCATAATCGAGAAACATCTCCTTAGTCCTTACTAAGGATATTCTTGACCAATGTCCAGTGATCTACTCCTAGATCACTATTGTACTCCCTTGCCAAATACAGAGCAAGGTATACAATAGGTCTGGTACATAGCATAGCATACTTTATAGAACCTATGACTGAGGCATAGGGAATGACTTTTCATTCTCTTTCTATTTTCTGCTGTGATCGGGATTTGAGTCTTACTCAATTTCATACCTTTGCAACACAGGCAAGAACTCTTTCTTTAACTGTTCCATTTTGAACTATTTCAAAATCTTGCCAAGGTATGTAGTCATTGAAAATCTTATCAAGTGTCTTGATCTATCTCAATAGATCTTGATTCTCAATATATAAGTAGCTTTTACTGAGGTCTTTTCTTGAAAAACTTTTATTCAAGTATCCCTTTATGCTATCCAGAAATTCTATATTATTTCCAATCAATAATATGTCATCCACATATAATATCAGAAATGCTACAGAGCTCCCACTCACTTTCTTGTAAATACAGGCTTCTCCAAAAGTCTGTATAAAACCAAATGCTTTGATCACACTATCAAAACGTTTATTCCAACTCTGAGAGGCTTACACCAGTCCATAAATGGATCGCTGGAGCTTGCACACTTTGTTAGCTCCCTTTGGATTGACAAAACCTTCTGGTTGCATCATATACAACTCTTCTTTAATAAATCCATTAAGGAATGCAGTTTTGTTTATCCATTTGCCAGATTTCATAAAATGCGGCAATTGCTAACATGATTCGGACAGACTTTTAAGCATCGATACGAGCAAGAAAATCTCATCGTATTCAACACCTTGAACTTTGTCAAAAACCTTTTTCGACAAGTCTAGCTTTGTAGATAGTAACACTTCTATCAACGTCTGTCTTCCTCTTGAAGATCCATTTATTCTTAATGACTCACCGATCATCGGGCAAGTCAATCAAAGTCTACACTTTGTTCTCATACATGGATCATATCTCAGATTTCATGGCTTCTAGCCACTTTGCGGAATCTGGGCTCACCATCGCTTCTTCATAGTTCGTAGGTTCATCATGATCTAGTAGCATGACCTCCAGAACAGGATTACCGTACCACTCTGGTGCGGATCTTACTCTGGTTGATCTACGAAGTTCAGTAGTATCTTGATCTGAAGTTTCATGATTATTATCATTGGCTTCCTCACTGACTGGTGTAGATGTCACTGAAACAGTTTTCTGTGATGAACTACTTTCCAGTAAGGGAGCAGGTACAGTTACCTCGTCAAGTTCTACTTTCCTCCCACTCACTTCTTTCGAGAGAAACTCCTTCTCCAGAAAGTTTCCGAATTTAGCAACAAAAGTCTTGCCTTTCGGATCTGTGATAGAAGGTGTATCCAATAGTTTCCTTTGGATATCCTATGAAGACGCACTTCTCCGATTTGAGTTTGAGCTTATCAGGATGAAACTTTTTCATATAAGCATCGCAACCCCAAATTTAAGAAACGACAACTTTGGTTTCTTGCTAAACCACAGTTCATAAGGCGTCGTCTCAACGGATTTTGATGGTGCCCTATTTTAAAACGTGAATGCAGCTGTCTCTAATGCATAACCCCAAAACGATAGTGGTAAAGAGATATCATAGATCGCACCATATCAAATAAAGTGCGGTTACGACGTTCGGACACACCATAACGATGTGGTGTTCCAGGTGGCGTGAGCTGTGAAACTATTCCACATTGTTTTAATTGAAGACCAAACTCGTAACTCAAATATTTGTCTCCGCGATCAGATCGCAGAAACTTTATTTTCTTGTTACGATGATTTTTCCACTTCACTCTGAAATTCTTTGAACCTTTCAACTATTTTAGACTTATGTTTCATCAAGTAGATATACCCATATCTGCTCAAATCATCTTGTGAAGGTCAGAAAACAACGATGCTTGCCACGAGCAACAGCACTCATTGGATCGCATACATCGGTATGTATTATTTCCAACAAGTCAGTAACTCGTTCCATTGTTCCGAAGAACGGAGTTTTAGTCATCTTGCCAAAAAGGCACGGTTCGCAAGCATCAAATGATTCATAACCAAGTGATTCCGAAAATCCATCTTTATGGAGTTTCTTCATGCGCTTTACACCGATATGACCCAAACGGCAGTGCCACAAATAAGTTCCACTATCATTATTAACTTTGCATCTTTTGGCATCAATATTATGAATATGTGTATCACTACGATCGAGATCCAATGAACCATTTTCATTGGGTGTGTAACCATATAAGGTTTTATTCATGTAAATAGAACAACAGTTTATTCTCTTACTTAAATGAATAACCGTATTGCAATAAACATGATCAAATCATATTCATGCTCAACGCAAACACCAAATAACATTTATTTAGGTTCAACACTAATCCCGAAAGAATAGGGAGTGTGCGATGATGATCATATCAATCTTGAAACTACTTTCAACACACATCATCACTTCACCCTTAACTAGTTTCTGTTTATTCTGCAACTCCCGTTTCGAGTTACTACTCTTAGCAACTGAACCAGTACCAAATACCGAGGGGTTGCTATAAACACTAGTAAAGCACACATCAAACACCTGTGTATCAAATATACCCTTTTTCACTTTGCCATCCTTCTTATCCACCAAATATTTAGGGTAGTTCTGCTTCCAGTGACCATTTCCTTTGCAGTGTAAGCACTCAGTTTCAGGCTTTGGTTCAGCTTTGGGCTTCTTCATGGGAGTGACAACTTGCTTGTCAATCTACTTGAAGTTCCCCTTTCTTTCCCTTTGCCCTTTTCTTGAAACTAGTGATCTTGTCAACCATCAACACTTGATGCTCTTTCTTGATTTCTACCTTCGTTGATTTCAACATCACGAAGAGCTCGGGAATCATTTTCATCATCCCTTGCATACTATAGTTCATCACGAAGTTCTACTAACTTGGTGATGGTGACTAGAGAATTCTGTCAATCACTATCTTATCTGGAAGATTAACTCCCACTGAATTCAAGCGATTGAAGTACCCAGACAATCTGAGCACATGCTCACTAGTTGAGCGATTCTCCTCCATCTTTTAGCTATAGAACTTGTTGGAGACTTCATATCTCTTCAACTCGGGTATTTGCTTGAAATATTAACTTCAATTACTGGAACATCTCATATGGTCCATGATGTTCAAAACATCTTTGAATTCCCGATTCTAAGCCGTTAAGCATGGTGCACTTAAACTATCAAGTAGTCATCATATTGAGCTAGCCAAACGTTCATAACGTCTGCATTTGCTCCTGCAATAGGTCTGTCACCTAGCGGTGCATTAAGGACATAACTCTTCTGTGCAGCAATGAGGATTTAACCTCAGATCACGGATCAAATCCGCAACATTGCTACTAACATTTTTCAACACAATTTTCTCTAGGAACATATCAAAATAAACACAGGGAAGCAACAACGCGAGCTATTGATCTACAACATGATTTGCAAAATACTACCAGGACTAAGTTCATGATAAATTTAAGTTCAATTTAATCATATTACTTAAGAACTCCCACTTAGATAGACATCCCTCTAATCCTCTAAGTGATCACGTGATCCAAATCAACTAAACCATATCCGATCATCACGTGAGATGGAGTAGTTTCATCGGTGAACATCATTATGTTGATCATATCTACTATATGATTCACGCTCGACCTTTCGGTCTCCGTGTTCCGAGGCCATATCTGCATATGCTAGGCTCGTCAAGTTTAACCTGAGTATTCTGCGTGCGCAACTGTTTTGCACCCGTTGTATTTGAACGTAGAGCCTATCACACCAGATCATCACGTGGTGTCTCAGCACGAAGAACTTTTGCAACGGTGCATACTCAGGGAGAACACTTCTTGATAATTTAGTGAGAGATCATCTTATAATGCTACCGTCAATCAAAGCAAGATAAGATGCATAAAAAGATAAACATCACATGCAATCAATATAAGTGATATGATATGGCCATCATCATCTTGTGCTTGTGATCTCCATCTCCGAAGCACCGTCATGATCACCATCGTCACCGGCGCGACACCTTGATCTCCATCGTAGCATCGTTGTCGTCTCGCCAATCTTATGCTTCCACGACTATCACTACCGTTTAGTAATAAAGTAAAGCATTACATCGCGATTGCATTGCATACAATAAAGCGACAACCATATGGCTCCTGCCAGTTGCCGATAACTTGGTTACAAAACATGATCATCTCATACCATAAAATTCAGCATCATGCCTTGACCATATCACATCACAACATGCCCTGCAAAAACAAGTTAGACGTCCTCTACTTTGTTGTTGCATGTTTTACGTGGCTGCTACGGGCTTAAGTAAGAACCAATCTCACCTACGCATCAAAAACCACAACGATAGTTTGTCAAATAGACTCCGTTTTAACCTTCGCAAGGACCGGGCGTAGCCATACTTGGTTCAACTAAAGTTGGAGAGGCAGTCGCCCGCAAGCCATCTCTGTGCAAAGCACGTCGAGGGAACCGGTCTCGCGTAAGCGTACGCGTAAGGTTGGTCCGGGTCGTCTCGTCCAACAATGCCGCTGAACCAAAATATGACATGCTGGTAGGCAGTATGACTTGTATCGTCCACAACTCACTTGTGTTCTACTCGTGCATATAACATCAACATCATTAACCTAGGCTCGGATGCCACTGTTGGGTTTCGTAGTAATTTCAAAAAAATTTCCTACGCGCACACAGGATCATGTGATGCATAGCAACGAGGGGAGAGTGTTGTCTACGTACCCAACGCAGACCGACTGCGGAAGCGATGACATGACGTAGAGGAAGTAGTCGTACGTCTTCACGATCCAACCGATCAAGCACCGAAACTACGGCACCTCCGAGTTCGAGCACACGTTCAGCCCGATGACGATCCCCGGACTCCGATCCAGCAAAGTGTCGGGGAAGAGTTTCGTCAGCACGACGACGTGGTGACGATCTTGATGAACTACAGCAGCAGGGCTTCGCCTAAACTCCGCTACAGTATTATCGAGGAATATGGTGGCAGGGGGCATCGCACACGGCTAAGGAATCGATCACGTGGATCAACTTGTGTCAACTTGTGTGTTTAGAGGTGCCCCTGCCTCCGTATATAAAGGATGGAGGAGGAGGAGGCCGGCCAAGGCAAAGGTGCGGCCAGGATAGGGAGTCCTACTAGGATTCCAAGTCCTAGTAGGAGTCCACCAAGAGGGGAGGAAGGGAGAAGGAATAGGAGGAGAAGGAGAGGTGGCCGGCCCCCTTTTCCCTAGTCCAATTCGGACCAAAGGGGAGGGGGGGCGCAGCAGCCTTTTTCCTCTTCCCACTAAAGCCCATCAAGGCCCATTACTTCTCCCGTAACTACCCGGTACTCCGAAAAATACCCGAATCACTCGGAACCTTTCCGATGTCCGAATATAGTCGTCCAATATATCGATCTTTACGTCTCGACCATTTCGAGACTCCTCGTCATGTCCCCGATCTCATCCGGGACTCCGAACTCCTTCGGTACATCAAAACTCATAAACTCATAATATAACTGTCATCGAAACCTTAAGCGTGCGGACCCTACGGGTTCGAGAACAATGTAGACATGACCGAGACACGTCTCCAGTCAATAACCAATAGCGGGACCTGGATGCCCATATTGGCTCCTACATATTCTACGAAGATCTTTATCGGTCAGACCGCATAACGACATACGTTGTTCCCTTTGTTATCGGTATGTTACTTGCCCGAGATTTGATCGTCGGTATCCAATACCTAGTTCAATCTCGTTACCGGCAAGTCTCTTTACTCGTTCCGTAATACATCATCTCACAACTAACATATTAGTTGCAGTGCTTGCAAGGCTTATGTGATGTGCATTACCGAGAGGGCCCAGAGATACCTCTCCGACAATCGGAGTGACAAATCCTAATCTCGAAATACGCCAACCCAACATCGACCATTGGAGACACCTGTAGTACTCCTTTATAATCACCCATTTACGTTGTGACGTTTGGTAGTACCCAAAGTGTTCCTCCGGTAAACGGGAGTTGCATAATCTCATAGTCATAGGAACATGTATAAGTCATGAAGAAAGCAATAGCAACATACTAAACGATCAGGTGCTAAGCTAATGGAATGGGTCATGTCAATCAGATCATTCTACTAATGATGTGACCTCGTTAATCAAATAACAACTCATTGTTCATGGTTAGGAAACATAACCATCTTTGATTAACGAGCTAGTCAAGTAGAGGCATACTAGTGACACTCTGTTTGTCTATGTATTCACACATGTACTATGTTTCCGGTTAATACAATTCTAGCATGAATAATAAACATTTATCATGATATAAGGAAATAAATAATAACTTTATTATTGCCTCTAGGGCATATTTCCTTCAGAATGAACCTGCTCAATATACCGTAAGTACAAAGGATGGTTGCATGATGATTGATGCTAAAGGATGGTCAAGGTTCAAATCAAAAGCATATCTTGCGGTAGGGGATGATGTCAAAATCGAACTTTCTCGGCAAGGAGAGCTGGTCCAAATCAAATTTGAAATTCTTCAGTAGCAGCACACAACTGCTGAACTGATCTATCCTCCGAGAGATTTTGATGTAATAACTTGGCATGGTGAAACAAGTGTCCTGTGTGTATAAGTAGTACGACAGTATTATTTATCACATGGTATATCGTTGATAGAATTGCAACTTTGATTGTTGGTTAGGAACTGTCGTTCGATTTCATTCCAACAACTGTCGTGCTTTATTCAATTTTGTGTATTCGCCTTGCGACAACATCTAAAACCAGCGCCGTACTGATCGCTTGCAATATGAAAAGCGCTGAGGTAGAACACATGGGCCCCCAAACATGCAGGGTGGGCCTGCGGCCCAAAGTCCAGAACCGTGAGCTTGTCTGAGTATTATATTCTCAGCTGAACCCCCATAATGCCCGTGCATTGTAGAGGGAGTATATTTCTCGGCAAGGTGAGCCTATCTGTGATATAAAAGATTTGTATATTTCTTTACAGAGGGAGTATCTCTCTGTCAAAATATATATTTATGTGTAACTAGTTACTCCTGTCTTTATACTTCCTTTTGTTGATATGTGGGGCAACCGGCAACAGGGTCCACGTGCCATATGCACAAATTAGAGTGCACAACTTCACGGTAGACACACCCCGATCGTAGCGCCGCAGCAATGCTCAATGAGTCGTCAAATCACAACCCCCCCCCCTTTCCAGCTTTAGCAGTAAGCTGGACGGACGAAGCGGCAATATTTCACTGGGCCTGAATCCCCTTCTCCCTCGTCTGCTTGTTCAGAGAAAACCCCCTCTCGGCGATTGCATAGGGTTTTCTCATGGAGAACCAGGTACGAATTCTTAATCCATCCCCGATAAATCCAAGTCCCTTGGTCGCAGGTAATCCTAGGATGGCAGCCGCCGCCATTGATGCATTTTTCTTCGTACTGAATCTAGTGTGTTTCATTTGCAGTGCCCAAAGTGCGAGTACCCTACAGGTTTCTGTGCCCTCGGCGAGACGCCACACTTGTTCCTTCTCATCCTAACACATGATTTTGAAACGCGCATAGTATGTTCCTAGAATCCTCTTTTCTATCTTGGGGGTGGGTTTTTTTGAACATGTTGTCGACTAATTTGGAAATTTGGTTTGCTATATTTGGATAAAAGGTACTACTAGTACGATGATCAACACTGACGTGAAGGAGGAAGTTATTTCTAGATTTGGATAGGGAATACATTGTGTTCTCATATTATTTTTCCTGCAGTGTATTATTTGCTCTGCCAGAACACATGTACTCAAGATGCTCGGCCTTGCCATAACTGAATATGCTAGTTTAATGGTCACAGTGAAGAGAAGCCATGGATATAAGTTCCGAGTTGGGTTCATGAACCAAGAAGATTGCTGCTTTTTTATGGCCAAACTTGGATAAACTTTCTCAAGTGTTACAGACCGAAAGTTGGCGCACGAATGTTGATGGAAATAGCAGAACCTGGTCTCATCTTCACTGTGATCTTCCACCTTGATGTCGTTCCAATTGTTCATCCATGTTAGTTTTGTATCTGGTTCTTGCTTGTTGCCTCGATTACTTCTTAATCCACCTATTCTGTCTAACTAATCACAATTTAACTTTAGAAGTAGAAATGAATCTCTCACGAAGATGCTACTTCTAAGTAATATTTTCTTATAATTGGTGGCACGTGTAGATTTTTTCAGAGTTAAGCAGTCTGCTCGTTTGTTACTCTGTAGTAACCCGGCTGTTACTGATGGCACTGAAGTTGACTGGATCGACATCCACAAGTTCCTACACTTTATTGATCGTCTTGAGGTCCTTGTGGGGTGTTTCAATGGTGGAAGGCCATGTGGGATATGTGTGCCACTACTGCACTCGTTGAACATGTCCAATTGTGTCGAGAAACTTATGGTACGAGTTGTTTTCTGTTATATTTGTTGTTCATAAACTATTGCTTATACACAGTTTTACAGCTGTGATCTTCTTGAAACAGAAACTGCCCAGTTCTATTGTTCCTATACAGATGCCTGACCATGGTCGGGTCAGACTTGCGCTTGGTCACAACATGATGTTTGTGTCGACCTACTCAATTCCCCTTGGAGGTGAAAAGATACTTATTCATGGGTGGTCTCAAATAATGAAGGCCCGTCCATCTTGGAGAATAGGACAGAAGATTATGTTCATGCTTTTCCATGGCTCTAAAGCGAATATCCTGTTTATTGACCACATTGCGAGATGAAGCCGCTTTCAGAAGGTTGTGGATGCGCGGGCTGGCGCCTGGGCCTTGTTGGGGCTTGGCGGCCTCACCTTGGTTAACTGTAGGCAAAGTAGCACTGTTCGAGGCGTGCTTTGTATGGTTGAACCTGTATAAGTACTCATACTGCTTTCAGCTTTGGTTGTTAAGTGCCCCTACTGGTTTCAGTTAAGGTTGTTAAGTACTCCTGCTGCTTTTATATTCTGTCGTGTTTCTTCAGTCTTGTCTTCCTCCAGCCACCAAAACCAAACCGGCGCCGACGGGGCCGCCTGCTTCCGCCTCCCACGGCTGGTTGCGCCTCAGCGCACGCATCGCTGCCCCACCGTCTCCTAAATCGTTAATGTCGACGTCCTCCAAGTGCTTTGGTGCGCTCGCCGCGGCGCCGCCCTCTCGTGGTCTCAACATGGTCAACAAACAATAGGAATCGGCAGAAGTACGTGGAGAGGATGACAGTAGGGGCCCACCACGTCAGCGTATGGAAAAATAAAATGCTTCCTCCTAGTGTTTTCCTGACATCTGGGACCCACGACATTGTGAGCGTATATAGTCAATAGACAAGAGAACAGCACAAGATCGGCTGACACCTAGGACGTAGCTTCTCGAGCAGTATTTTTTTTTTTGTTATTGTTGAGACGGAGCAGGGTTTGAACTGGACTGTGGCCCGTCTAGCCCAGGCTTATATTTTATGTTCACCATGTGACCAACCCAGCTATTTTTTCTTTGTGAAAATGAGCCCAGTTTATTTTTTCTGAATAATACCGAATCCAGGCCTACTTATTTTTCTACGCCCTGATGGGCTGCAACTCTTTCAAGATGCCTGCAAATCTTGAAAGTAATATGAAATGGATTGTAAATATAAAAACAGATGACAAATTGGCAGTTACTTTATAATTTCTGAATTTTTTCACATTTTCAGATTCCTATTTCACTGGGCATTAACCTAATTTATATATATCTTCAAAGTACTTTAAATCTGGCTCGACATTTCGGTATTAAAAATAGTTTGGAACCCACAGAAATATGTGAAATTGGCCCTGCCAACCCAAAAAAACGACTGCAATAAATTGCATAAGAAGTTGCCATGAGCTATATATAAATTATTAAAAAAAAAGAGGGAGTGGTTTGACTTGTGGGCCTGTTTAGTTGACGTGTATGCAAGATTTTTTTAGTTATTATATATGTCAACAAATGATTCTAGCAGATGTAACCGTTGGATGTCAATCCAACGGCCGTCGTGTTTCTTCAATCTCTGATCTTCTTGCTCCAGCCGCCAAAGCAGCGCTGGCGGGACCGCCTGCTCCCGCCTCCCGTGGCCGGTTGTGCTGCCGTCTAGGCCTCAGCGCCCCCTACTACTCCCACAGCTTGCCAGGGCATCCCTCTACTCACCCACACCCCCTGTTATTATGCGGCGACGTCAGCCTCACACCGCAGCCGAACCGGTGAACCCTCGTACTCCTCTCCGTGCGGGCTTCCACTGCCGCGTCTTCCCCGGCTCCACGTCGTCCCCTTCCTAGGCCTTGCTGTCGTCCACCGCCGTGGTGCTCTCGGCGCGGCGTGGTCAATGTGGTCAATGACCGACTTCCATTGGAAGAGTACTGTACGTGGAGAGGCTGACAGCTGGGTCCATGGCAGCCGCAAGGAAGTGCCTCCTTATTATGCGGAAAATAATTTTTCCTCCACCTGACAACAGGGACCCATCGGACGGGCCACCAGTATTTCACGAAAAAAACATTTCCCCCTGACTGCTGGGACCCACCGGACGGGCCACCGTATTTCGCAAAAAAAAATATTCCCCTTGCTATCAGCTCGGACCCATTGGAAGTGCCTCCTTATTATGCACAAAAAAATGAATACCCCCCTGCTAGCTGGGACCCACCTTGGTGGGAGGCTGACTTGTGGGCCTACTAAGTTGACTGGGACGGAGGCCTTTGTCAACTTTAGTCAATATATGAACGATTCTAGCTCCAGTGACCGTACGATGTCCATCTAACGGCCGTAGTGCTTCTTCAACCTCTGGTCTTCTTGCTCCAGCCGCCCAAAGCAGCGCCGGTCGTGCCGCATGCTCCTGCCTCCCGTGGCCGACTGTGCTGCTGCGGAGGCCTCACCGCGCCCTACTATTCCCACTGCTGGCCAGGCCCTGCGGCGACGGCAGCCTCACACCGCAACCGAACCACCGAACCCTCGTACTCCTCTCCGCGCGGACTTCCACTGCCGTGTCTTCCCCGGCTCCACGTCGTCCCCTTCCTAGGCCTTGTCGTCGTCCACCACCGTGGTGCTCTCCGCGCGGCGTGGTCAACATGGTCAAGGAACGACTTCCATCAGATGTGGACTGTACGTGGAGAGGCTGACAGCTGGGTCCATGGCGGCCGCAAGGAAGTGCCTCCTTATTACGCGCAAAATAATTATTCCTCCACCTGACAGCAGGGACCCACCAGACGGGCCACCGTATTTCATGAAAAAAACATTTCCCCCTGACTGCTGGGACCCACCAGCTACACCTTCGCACACAAGGAAGTGCGTCCGGGCAAAAAAACGATTCGCCCCCCTGACTGCTGGGACCCACCAGCTACATCTTCGCATGCAAGGAAGTGCGTCTGGGCAAATAAAACGATTCGCCCCCCTGACTGTTGGGACCCACCAGCTACATCTTCGCACGCAAGGAAGTGCCTGACAGTCGGGACCCACCTGGTCGTAGCGTACGTAGCGTTTTCATTCTGGTCGCTAACGTGTACGTACATACTGGTGGATGTAGAGGCGCGCATGTGTCGTAGTAGAGGCACGCACGTGTCGTAGTAGAGGCACGCATGTAGCATGTACACGTACGTACAACGGCCAGGGTGCAAGAAATAAAATACGGCCACGTACGTACATATGAGCGGGATCTCGAACGCCTACTCGCCCATACGTACGGCCAGGGCTCGTGTACATGGCTGGGTCGGAACGGAGAAACGCATCGTCGTCGTGTTCATGGGGAGGCAACAGAATGCGTCATGTTCATGGGGAGGCAACGGAATGTGTCATGTTCATCGGGAGGCAACGGAACGCGTGGGAGCCAACCAGCTGGGTTGGAACGGAATGCGTCGTTGTGTTCATCGGGAGGGCTTGGACGGAACAGGCGATGGAAACGAGGCCTGGCGTACCGCAGAACGGAGGAAACGACCTTGTGTTCGACCGGCCACGTTCAAAACGGGATCCTGTTCATAGGGAGGGGTGTGGCGTACCGCAAAACGGAGGAAACGAACCTCCTACGATCGAAACGGGGGTCCTATTGATCGGGAGGGGTGTGGCGTACCACAAAACGGACGAAACGGACTTGTGTTGGAGCGCTATGGTCAAAATGGGGGTCCTGTTCATCGGGAGGGGTGTGGCGTACCGCAAAACGGGACTCCACAGGATACTGTTCATCTCCACCGTCAACCTCCTCCAGCCTCCACGGGCTCCTGTTCATCCAGCCTCCACCCCGCGCTACTCCACCGGCTACTGTTCAACCACCCCTCCACGGGCACCCCTCCACCGTCTACTGTTCATCCAGCCCTCCATGGGGTCGTCCTATTCATCCAGCCCTCCACACCACGGGGCCCTGTTCATCCAGAGGCAACACCACCGCTCACTGTTCATCCAAACCCCTCCGCAACGCTCACTGTTCATCCAGAGAGGCAGCATCGATCGGCTTCAGTTAGTAGCAGTAGCGAAGGAATCGCTCGATCGGGTTCAGTTAACAGCCATCGATCGATCGCTCAGGTTCAGTAACACGTAGCCTGCAGTGCAATCGCTCGGGTTCAGTTAGAGCCCAACGCCTCGCTCGGGTTCAGTTAGAGCCAGCGCCTCGCACACACGCGCATACGTGTACGAGAGAAACGCGCATCGCTCGGCCCCCGACCTCCCACCGTAACCGGGAACTCCTCAAAATTTTCCTCGCCCTCGCTTCTACCACGGCTTTTCCCGTCATGGACGGCCCAAAGAATGTCATGCAGCTGCGTCTCCGGCCCGCCCAGGACGAAAAGCCCATTTTCTGTCATGATTTTTTGTCATAGAAGTAGGAGCCCACCACATCTATGATGATACCGGGTTTTGTCACAATTATCGTCATAGAAGTGTCATATGTATGACAGAAAAAAAATTCATTTGGCCCAAAATGTCACGGATGTGTCTTTTTTTTGTAGTGCTACGACGGCCCCTCAGCATACGGCGGCCCTCCGGGCTACGACGCATATGGTGGCGCCCCTCCGTCTACGACCCGACGCTCCTCTTTGCTCTCCATGCTGCACCCTCGCCGAGCACCGACAACGGAGGCGGCGATTGGTACATGGACATCGGCACCGCTGCTCACATGGCCTCTAACCCAGGTATCATCTCCCGTGCCTCCCCCTATCCTTTCTCCTCTCGCATCATGGTTGGTGATGGGAGCTCTCTCCCCATTACTCATCATGGTTCTTCCTCCCTCCCGTTACCTTCTTCTTCTTTAACACTCAATAATGTGCTCGTTTCACCATCCTTAATCAAAAACCTATGTTCTGTTCATACTCTTACTCGTGAAAATCCTGTCACTGTTGAGTTTGGCGCTCTCGGTTTTTCTGTCAAGGATGCTCACTCCCGGAGGGTTCTGCACCGATGTGACTCTCCCGATGATCTCAACCCATGCGGTGCTTCTACGCACGGCAGCCCGGTTGCACTTCATGCCGATGTTTCACTATGGCACGCTCGTCTTGGCCATCTCGGCGCCGACGCTCTTCATAAAATTTTGAGCACTTTTCCCTTCTCATGTAATAAATCAGCGGCTCATCTTGTCATGCTTGTCGTATAGGAAAACACGTTCGCCTACCATTTTCTTCATCTTCATCAATTGCTACTTTTCCCTTTGATGTTATTCATTGTGATGTTTGGACATCTCCAGTGCCTAGCAATTCAGGTTTATCTTATTACCTTGTGATTTTAGATGATTTTTCTCACTTCATTTGGACTTTTTCGTTACGACGCAAATCTGACGTCGCCTCCACTCTTCATTCTTTTTATGCTTACGTCAACACTCATTTTCATCACAGCATTGCTCACCTTCAAACCGATAACGAAAAAGAATTTGATAACCTCACCATTCGACATCTTCTCTCCACTCATGGCACCATCTTTCGCCTTACCTGTCCATACACATCCCAACAAAACGGTCGTGCCGAACGTGTTCTCCGCACCCTTAATGAGAGTGTTCGTGCTTTGCTATTTCATGCACACATGCCCGCCCGTTTTTGGCCAGATGCTCTCGCCACCGCCACTCTCCTTCTCAACATCCGGCCTTGTAAACCACGGTGGATCTATACACCTCATCATCTTCTGTTTGGGTCTCCTCCATCCTATGAAGATCTTCACGTCTTTGGTTGCTTGTGTTACCCTAACATCATCGCTACCGCGCCACATAAACTTGCATCGTGGTCTCTCGCCTATGCCTTCCTTGGCTATCAACCCAACACCAAAGGATTTCACTGCTTCGACCTGGTCTCTCGTCGTGTGTTCGTCTTGCGGCATGTTTACTTTGATGAGGTTGTTTTTCCCTTTCAGCAGGTTTCACCGACGGCAGCCCCGTCCTCGGACACTCCCACCCGGCACTGCACTCAGCGGCCTCGGTTAGCCCTTGCGCTTCCCTTGCCACGCCCGCATGCCACTTCAGCGGGCCCTTCGGGCCTCTTGGCGGGGCCTCCCTCGCCAGCTCAGGTGGAGCCAACCTCACCTCGGCAGGTTTCAGCGCTAGCACCTGCTGGCCAGCTGGCACCTCCCTCGCCAGCCTCAGGAGGTCTCTCGGCTAGGTCCTCGGCCGCCTGTCTCGTCGCGCCCCCACCCCTGTTGGCTGCGGCCCTGCCTGCCCCAACGCTGGCTGCGGCCTCTCCTTCCGCCTCGTCGTCTTCGCCACCCGCGGCCTCGCCCGCGGCACTGTCGTCGTCGCTTGCGGCCTCTCCTGCGGTTCCACCCGCGGACCCGACCGCGGACTTTTCGCCGCCCTCGCCACCCGTGGCCTCGCTCGCGGTCATGACGCCGTCATCGGCGGTCTCGTCTCTAGCCTTGACCGCCGCCTCGATGCCCGCAGTTGCTTCTGCGGCCCCGACCTCGCCAGAGGTTGCGGCTCGTCCTCGACGTCGGGCTCGGCCCCCGCCTCATTACTCTATGGTGACGCGCGCCAAAGATAGGATCCGTCAACTGAACCCTCCTATCATAATCTCAGCGTCACGGTCATCTCTCCCGTACCGCGCTCGGTGCACTCTGCATTGAGTGATCCGCATTGGCTCGCAGCTATGCATTCTGAGTATGATGCTCTCGTTGCCAACCGGACTTGGACGTTGGTCCCTCCTCCCCCTGGTGCTAACATCATCACCGGCAAGTGGGTATTTTGGCATAAGTTTCTTCCGGATGGCTCTTTGGACAGGTACAAGGCTCGTTGTGTTGTTCGCGGTTTTGCACAACGTGCCGGTGTTGACTTCTCGGAGACCTTCTCCCTGGTCGTCAAACCCGCCACGATTCGTGTCGTTCTTCAGCCTGCTACATCTCGTCACAGGCCTGTTCATCAGCTCGACATCAATAATGCCTTTCTTTATGGTCATTTCTATGTCTTGAGCTTGCGTTGGTTATCCTTGAAGAGGAAAGGGTGATGCAGCAAAGTAGCATAAGTATTTCCCTCAGCTTTTGAGAACCAAGGTATCAATCCAGTAGGAGGCTCCTCAAAAGTCCCACGCACCTACACAAACAAACAAGAACCTCGCAACCAACGCAATAAAGGGGTTGTCAATCCCTTCACGGCCACTTGCGAAAGTGAGATCTGATAGAGATAATATGATAAGATAAATATTTTTGGTATTTTTATGATATAGATTGGAAAAGTAAAGATGCAAATAAAAGTAGATGGTAAACTTATATGATAAAGGTTAGACCCGGGGGCCATAGGTTTCACTAGTGGCTTCTCTCAAGATAGCATAAGTATTACGATGGCTGAACAAATTACTATTGAGCAATTGATAGAAAAGCGAATAATTATGAGATTATCTAGGCATGATCATGTATATAGGCATCACGTCCGTGACAAGTAGACCGACTCCTGCCAGCATCTACTACTATTACTCCACACATCGACCGCTATCCAGCATGCATCTAGAGTATTAAATTCATAAAGAACAGAGTAACGCATTAACAAAGATGACATGATGTAGAGGGATAAACTCATGCAATATGATATAAACCCCATCTTTTTATCCTCGATGGCAACAATACAATACGTGCCTTGCTGCCCCTGCTGTCACTGGGAAAGGACACCGCAAGATTGAACCCAAAGCTAAGCACTTCTCCCATTGCAAGAAAGATCAATCTAGTAGGCCAAACCAAACTGATAATTCGAAGAGACTTGCAAAGATAACTTAATCACACATAAAAGAATTCAGAGGAGATTCAAATATTTCTCATAGATAAACTTGATCATAAACCCACAATTCATCGAATCTCGACAAACACACCGCAAAAAGAGTTACATCGAATAGATCTCCAAGAAGATCGAGGAGAACTTTGTATTGAGCTTCAAAAAGAGAGAAGAAGCCATCTAGCTAATAACTATGGACCCGAAGGTCTATGGTAAACTACTCACAACTCATCGGAAGGGCCTTGGAGATGATGTAGAGGCCCTCCATGGTCGATTCCCCCTCCGGCGGAGCGCCAGCGAAGGCTCCAAGATGGGATCTCGCGGATACAGAAGGTTACGGCGGTGGAAATAGGTTTTCAAGGTGCTCCTCGATGGTTTCAGGGTACGTGGGTATATATAGGAGGAATAAGTAGGTCGGTGGACGCTCGAGAGGCCCACGAGGGTGGGGGGTGCGCCCACCTGTAGGGGGCGCGCCAGGCACCCTCGTGGCCACCTCCTCTGTTGCTTGACGTCCACTCCAAGTCCCTTGGATCACGTTTGTTCCAAAAGGATCGCTTCCGAAGGTTTCATTCCGTTTGGACGCCGTTTGATATTCCTTTTCTTCGAAACACTGAAATAGGAAAAAACAGCAATTCGGGCTGGGCCTTCGGTTAGTCCCAAAAATGATATAAAAGTGTATAGTAAAGCCCATAAACATCCAAAACGGGTAATATAATAGCATTTAACAATAAAAAAATATAGATACGTTGGAGACGTATCAAGCATCCCCAAGCTTAATTCCTGCTTGTCCTTGAGTAGGTAAATGACAAAAACAGAATTTTTGATGTGGAATGCTACCTAGCATAATTCTCAATGTAATTTTCTTTATTGTGGCATGAATGTTCAGATCCAAATGATTCAAAATAAAAGATCATATTGACATAAGAAATAGTAATACTTCAAGCATACTAACTAAGAAATCATGTCTTCTCAAAATAACAAGGCTAAAGAAAGTTCATCCCTACAAAATCATATAGTTTGGTCATGCTTCATTTTCGTCACACAAAAATGCTCTCATCTTGCACACCCCCGGTGACAAGCCAAGCAATTGTTTTGTACTTTAGTAATCTCAAACTTTTTTCAACTTTCACGCAATACATGAGCGTGAGCCATGGATATAGCACTATGGGTGGGATAGAATATGATGATGGAGGTTATGCGGAGAAGACAAAAAAAGAGAAATACTCACATTGACGAGGATAATCAACGGGCTATGGAGATGCCCATCAATTGATGTCAACATGAGGAGTAGGGATTGCCATGCAACGGATGCACTAGAGCTATAAATGTATGAAAGCTCAACAAAAGAAACTAAGTGGGTGTGCATCCAACTTGCTTGCTCATGAAGACCTAGGGCATTATGAGGAAGCCCATCGTAGGAATATACAAGCCAAGTTCTATAATAAAAAATTCTCACTAGTATATGAAAGTGACAACATAAAAGACTTTCTATATGAAGAACATGGTGCTACTTTGAAACACTAGTGTGGAAAAGGATAGTAACATTGCCCCCTTTTTATTTTTCTTCTTTTTTTTCTTTTTTTGGGGCCTTTTTTGGCCTTTCTTTTTTTCCCTTTTTTTCTTTGGACTTTTTTTTATTGGGGACAATGCTCTAATAATGATGATCATCACACTTCTATTTACTTACAACTCATGAGTTACAACTCAAAACTAGAACAAGATATGACTCTATATGAATGCCTCCGGCAGTGTACCGGGATGGGCAATGAATCAAGAGTGACATGTATGAAAATTATGCATGGTGGCTTTGCCACAAATACGATGTCAACTACATGATCATGCAAGGCAATATGACAATGATGATGCGTGTCATGATAAACGGAATGGTGGAAAGTTGCATGGCAATATATCTCGAAATGGCTATGGAAATACCATAATAGGTAGGTATGGTGGCTGTTTTCAGGAAGATATAAGGAGGTTTATGTGTGATAGAGCATATCGTATCACGGGGTATGGATGCACCAGCGAAGTTTGCACCAACTCTCAAGGTGAGAAAGGGCAATGCACGGTACTGAAGAGGCTAGCAATGATGGAAGGTTAAGAGTGCGTATAATCCATGGACTCAACATTAGTCATAAAGAACTCATATACTTATTGCAAAAATCTACAAGTCATCATAAACCAAGCACTACGCGCATGCTCCTTGGGGGATATATTGGTAGGAAAAGACCATCGCTCGTCCCCGACCGCCACTCATAAGGATGACAATCTAATAACACCTCATGTTTCAAATATGATACACAACGGTTACCATACGTGCATGCTACGAGACTTGCCAACTTCAACACAAGCATTCTTTAAATTCACAGTTACCCAACTAGCATGACTCTAATATCACCACCTCCATATCTCAAAACAATTATCAAGTATCAAATTGATCATAGCATCCAATTCACTTCCTTTGATAGTTTTTATTATACCCAACTTGGATGCCCATCATTCTAGGACCAATTTTATAACCATAGCAAATACCATGTTGTTCTAAAAGACTCTCAAAATAATATAAGTAAAGCATGAGATCTCAACGTTTTCTTCAAAATTAAGCCACCGCCGTGCTCTAAAAGATATAAGTGAAGTACTAGAGCAAAACTATCTAGCTCAAAAGATATAAGTGAAGCACATAGAGTATTCTAATAAATTCCAATCAAGTGGGCTTCTCCCAAAACACTAGTAGAAAAAGGGCCTATTGTCCCGGTTGGTAAGGGCCTTTAGTCCCGGTTGGTGAACCGGGACTAAAGGGTCGGTACTAATGTCTCCCCCCTTTAGTCCCGGTTCAATCCAGAACCGGGACAGAAGGGCCTCCATGTGGCCTGTCCCCTGAGCCCAGGCAGGAGGGCCTTTGGTCCCGGTTGGTGGCACCAACCGGGACCAATAGGCATCCACGCGTCAGCGTTTATGTGGCTGTGGTTTTTGTTTTTTTTGAAAGGGGGGGGGGGTTGGGGGGTTTTGGGGGGTTAATTTAGGTGTTTCATATATTGTGCTATAGCTAGCTAATTAATAGAGAGAAGTGTCCTCTCTTTTGTCCGTGCTTGGTCGATGCTACGTACCATACATACATACGTATAGAGAGGACTAGCTAGACACGCTAGCTAGCTAGTAAGCAAATAGAAGATCGTCATGAACATATATGCATACAGAGAGAAGTGATATCGACCACCTCTAATTCTCCGAGAGATTGGTCGAACAAACAAGTTCTCGTGTATCTATCCGACACTACCGGCTACATATATACAATAATTATCTTTTACAAATATATAATCTCCTAAAATACGGACGCGTGGTCCACATAGTATTCTCCGTCTTCAGCGATCACGTGGTCAAGAAAGAATGCCGCCAATTCCTCTTGAATTGCTCGCATGCGATCTGGTGCTAGGAGTTCATCCCGCATCCGAAACATCTAATTTTAAGAAGGGGGTCAATACATATATATATATATATATATATATGAATGAATGAAACTCAACACAAATGATGGTAATAAAATAAAATTGTGAATATTGTTATTTACGCACTTCATATTGTTTGTCGGAGTAGCCCCGCTCACAGGTCGTGTGGCGGATGGACTCGCAAATGTACTATCCACAGAAATCATTCCCTTGTTCCTGCCACAACCACTTTACAAGAAATAGAGGTCAATCAAACTGATAATTAGCAAGCATGCTAAATGGTATTGATGAAACTAGCGCTTGAATCACTAGGAGATGCCTGGAATATGGTACTATATAGTACTTACTTTCGGGTGCCTAAATTGCAGCTTCTTCGGTAGTCCCGGAGCTTTTTTGGTGAATTTTCTCCAAGCCCTGCCATACAAAGAAAACAATTACTTGATATCAGAAATGAACAAAGTTGTTGATATGGTGGATAATGATCGATTTAACTTACTTCTCGAGCATTTCAGTCATGTCCGCATACTCCTTGGGATCTTTTCGCTTGGAGTCTAAGACAGTTACTACTCCCTTCTCAAGCTTAATCTCTAGGAGAATATAGTGGTAGCTGCGCACACATGCATAACTCATCAATATTACATTACTATAACCTGGACTAATAAGGAAACTGAATATGCCACAAGACAGTAACACTCACTTGAAGTTGTAAGGAAAGAGTATTATATCTTTGTGTTCATTTATTTCCAACGATCGTAGCAAGTTGGCCTCGGTTTCTTCGGCACGATATTGAACCTCAGTTGCATCTATGAGATACGTGTTAATGAACCCAATATCTCCCACTTGTCTTTTCTTCAATTCGGCGATCTTCAATCTGCATAATATAGTGAGGATAATTATAAATACATGCAAATGAAAGGGCTGAGTTATATAGAGAGACTTAATGACGGAAGTAGTACTACTTACAGACAGTAGGAGGCGACCGTTGCTTTATCGATGGCCAATTGATTGAAAAACTGATAGAACTCCTCAAATGGAATAGGCAACAGTTCAATTCCAAGGAGGTCATGCTCCTTTTTAACTCTCATATACAAAGTATTCCTCCCCTCAGACTCTTTGCAGGTTTTCATGTACCAATCATGCAATCTTCGCATCATCGTTGATAGAGAACTTTCATCTTTGACGAGAGGCTTCCCGTACTCGTATCTTTGTATCTCCACCTCCAAGATATCATAATGTACATCGTCGGGCAGGTAATTTGCAGGATTGCCATAACCGGGCACCATCCTCGGATCGACGATGTCGCTAGCAGGCACCTTGAGCGGGGGGCACGATTGCTTCGCTTGTTTGCCGAGCTGGGCAATTTGTTTCCCAGCTCGTCGTTCTTTCATCCTTTGATCACTTTTAGTACTTCCTGACCTCTCCGCTTCGGCAAATGCCTTTCCAATAATGCGCTCATAGTTGCCTTTCGGCGTAGACTTGGGTGGTTTTGTCAGGGCAGCCAGAGTGCGCTTCCCTTTCACCGGATCTACCTTCTCCTCCGGAGGTGGATGTCTCTTTGCTTTCAACCCTTGAAACCAGTCATCCACTTCGGTCTGCGCGATCTTCGCGTTTTCCTCCTCGCTCCTCTCGTACGGTAACTTCTCTGGAGTCTTCAGAGAAGGAACGAATCTGTATCTCCTCCCGCCTTTGGCTGTACTGCTAGATGCCGGCAGAGTAGACGGAGCGGATGTCTTCTTTCCTTGCTTATGAGGTGGAGGAGAAGGACTGCGACGCGCCGTAGAAGCCGGAGCGGCGGCGGGTCTCTTCCGCCCTTGCTGACGAGGCGGAGAAGGAGGAGGCTGGCTGCTCGGGCGCACCGGCGCAGGCGGAGAAGGAGGCAGAGTGCCGCCACGCGCCGGAGAAGGAGCGGGCCGAGTGCCCTGATCGTCACTCGCCGGTGGAGGAGGCGGAGTGCCCTGACTCGCCGGAGGAGGAGGAGGAGGCGGAGGCGTCCAGTTCGGAAGGTTGATGAGATCCTTCCGCCATAGGCATGGAGTCTTCAGAGCAGAACCCAGCCGATACTCCCCTTCACCGGTAGGGTGGTCAAGCCGGAGGTCCTCAAATCCCTCCGTTATTTCATAGACCATCACCTTAGCATATCCTTCTGGAATCGGCCGGCAGTGAAAAGTTGAGTCGGGTTTAGTAGGATAAACAGAGCCAACAGCCGCCTTGACCTTCAAATTGCTCCATTGCGCCATAAGGTGGCAATTTTCAGCATCCGTGATAGCATCCACGGGATAGCTGGCAGGAGCCGTCAAGGCATGCTCTGGCTGAAGCAGCTCGGTGGAAGCCACGCTGCTTTTCCGCTGAGATGGCGGGGTAGCTTCGGGGGAAGCTTCGGCAGGTCGTTTGCTGCGATCTGCTTCTCGTTCCTCTAGCCCCATTACCCTTTCGTGCAGCGACTGCAGTTGGCTCTGCTCCAGTTTCTTCCTCCTCTCGTGGGTTTTGTAACCCCCTGTGTCCGGAAATCCAGCCTTCCACGAAACGGAGCCTGGCATGCCTCGTGTCCGTCCAGGGTGCTCAGGATTGCCGAGGGCCATTGTGAGCTCGTCCTTCTCCCTGTCTAGAACGAACGTCCCTTGCTGTGCTGCTTCGATATATTGCTGAAGCTTCTTGACTGGTATGTCCAATTGTTCCTCCGTCCAAATGCACTTCCCTATTATAGGGTCCAAGGATCCGCCGGCCCCAAAGAACCAAGTCCGGCAACGTTCTGGCCAGTTCATTGTCTCTGGTTCGATCCCTTTATCAAGCAGATCATTCTCAGCCTTGGCCCACTTAGGCTGGGCTACGAGGTAGCCACCTGACCCCGTGCGATGGTGAAGCTTCTTCTTCTCAGCATTTCTCTTGTTTGTCGCCGACATTTTTTCACTCTTTTCCGATGTCTTGTGGGCCACAAATGCGGGCCAGTCATCTCTGATCTTCTCATATTTGCCAATGAATTCTGGTGTCTCATTTTTTTCGACATACCTATTGAGGTCTTTCTTCCAATTCCTGAATAGGTCTGCCATCTTCCTCAGAGCAAAAGACTTGATCAATGGCTCTATAACTGGCTTCTCCGGATCATCCTCCGGCGGTAGGGTGAAATTTGACTTCAGCTCAGTCCAAAGATTCTCTTTCTGCATCTCATTGACATAAGACACCTCAGGGTCTTCGTTCTTAGGCTTATGCCATTGCTGGATGCTGATCGGGATCTTGTCCCTAACCAGAACCCCACACTGAGCAACAAATGCCTTCTTTGTCCGGTAGGGTTCAATCGGTTGGCCGTCGCGCGCGATTTGTATGATCTCAAACTTTTCATCCGAGCTCAACTTTTTCTTCGGGCCTCGTCTCTTTACCGAAGTTGTGCTCGATCCGGAGGGCTAGAAAAAAGAACAAAGACGAGAGTTAATTAATATGTGTACATATCAAAACAATGAATGCATCAATTAGCTAGTCAGCACAGGCTTAACTAATATATATACCTGGCCGGACTCGGTTTGGTGATCACCGGAGCCGTCCTCACGGTCTACTTCTTCATCCTCTCCTTCTTGCACCGGCATTGGGTCATCGGAGCCATGTAAATCAATGAGGAGAGGGCCAGCTGCTTCTTCACCCTCTCCTTCCAGACCATCGTTGTCGTTGAGAAACATCAAGGAGAGGGCATCAGTTCCTTCTGCGATTATGTCCCTCAACAACGCTTCTTGTGCTTCGTCTCGGGGGGTGTCCATAGTTTCTACAAATATTTACAACATGGCAATTATTATTCAAACATGACAGATATGGATATATTAGTGGCAAACGTAGAACTAGCTAGCTAATCACAATAAGGAATCATATTAGTGGCCTCGACGCTGCTTCTCTAGGGTTTGGGGTGGCCTCGACAACGCTTCAAGGGTTAGGGGGTGGCCTCGAGAACGCTTCAAGCTAGGAGGGGGTAATATCGACCCCCCCCATGTGTTGAAGCTATCGGGAGGGGGTCGGCGTTGAACAGTACATCTATGTCCCACAAGTGACGTGGGCATCGACGTGGGCATCGACGCCCACAAGCTATTGGATTTCTTCAATACTTTGACACTATAGGAACCCTCAACCCTGAAACCTTCGACCCTTGACCCCTTAACGACCCTCGACCCTCTACCCTAGTTCCCGACCCTCGACCCCTCGGCGATCCTCGACACCCTCGTTATATCGACAACGACGCAACATACATATACATGGGAAAATAATGTTATCGGGGAGGGGGTATCGGTACCCCCCCCTCGTGTCAAAGTTTCTTCTTTCTCCTCTATTCCTTTCTTTCTTCTTCTCCTCTTCTTTTCTTCTTATCCCTCGAGAAAGGAAAATAAGGAAAAGGAAGAAAAGAGGAAGAAGGAAGAAGGAAGAAGAAGAAGAAAAAAAAGAAGAAAAAAAAAGAGGAGAAGAAGAAAAGAATAGAGGAGAAGAAGAAAAAATAGAAAAAAAATTCTATTTTTTCTTCTTCTCCTCTTCTTTTTCTTCTTTTTTCTTCTTCTTATTTATTTCTCCTCTTCTTCCTATCCCCTCTTCTTCTCCTTTCTTCCTCTTCTTTTTTCCTTTTTCCTCTCATTCTTTTTCTTCTTCTTGTATTGCTTGTTTTTTTTGCATATGACCATTCATACATTTTCTTTGCATATGCTTTGCATATAAACATACATACATATGAACATACATACATACATATAAACATAACATACATACACAAAAAATTCTAAAAATCTGCCTAAAAAAATCTAAAAATCTGCCTAAAAAAATTATATGAAAAAAAGCATACATCATCCATCCATCCATATAATGAACATATACATCATCCATCCATATTCAGGGGGCACATAGTTGTCATCGTACTCTTCTTCCTCGTCGTCTTCCATCATAACCCCTATTTCTCCGTGCCTCGTCCAAACATTATAGTGTGGCATGAAACCCTTGTAAAGCAGGTGGGTGTGAAGGATTTTCCGGTCAGAGTAAGACTTCGTATTCCCACATATAGGGCATGGACAACACATAAAACCATTCTGCTTGTTTGCCTCAGCCACTTCGAGAAAATCATGCACGCCCTTAATGTACTCGGAGGTGTGTCTGTCACCGTACATCCATTGCCGGTTCATCTGCGTGCATTATATATAATTAAGTGTGTCAAAAATCATTACAGAACATCATAAATAGATAATTAAGTGACCAAATTAATAGAAGTTCATCATCACATAAAAACCAAAGTAGATACATAGTTCTCATCTAACAACATAAAGCTCTGCAGAGCATCTAAATTAATTAAACCATACATTGAAACTATGTAAAACATTTCAATGCGAAAACAAATGCGATCATAATCGCAACCAAGGTAACAACTGATCCAACGGCATAATGATACCAAGCCTCGGTATGAATGGCATATTTTCTAATCTTTCTCATCTTCAAGCGCATTGCATCCATCTTGATCTTGTGATCATCGACGACATCCGCAACATGCAACTCCAATATCATCTTCTCCTCCTTAAGTTTTTTTTATTTTTTCCTTCAAGAAATTGTTTTCTTCTTCAACTAAATTTAACCTCTCGACAATAGGGTCGGTTGGAATTTCCGGTTCAACAACCTCCTAGATAAATAAAATCTATGTCACGTTGGTCGGCATAATTTTCATAAACAATAAATGAACCAATAGTTATGAAAAGATAATATATACCACATCAGAATCATAGACAGGACGAGGGCCGACGGGGGCGGATACCAAAACCATCGGCGCACTATATAAGATGCAATAATAAAAGTAAGAAAATAATACAAGTATCTATCTAAACAAACAAGTAATAATATTTTTCCTTTCAGAAAGAAGATAAGAACAAGAGGCTCACCACGGTGGTGCCGGCGATGAGATCGGCGCGGGTGATCGACGGCGGTGAAGACGGGGACGGGGCGTGACGGACCGCTGAACCTAGATAAATATTGAGGAAAATGGAGCTTGGCGGTCGAGCTTGGAGAGGAGAAACCTTAAGTAGTGTGGTTCGGGCATTCCATCGAACACCTTGTGTGCATAGGAGGTGAGCTAGAGCACCACCAAGCCCTCTCCCCCTCGGCCAGAAAAAACAGAGCAGTGTGCTCTGCTCTTGCGCGAGGGGCTATATATAGGCACCACTATTGGTCCCGGTTGGTGGCATGAACCGGGACTAAAGGTAACCCTTTTGGTCCCGGTTCATGCCACCAACCGGGACCAATAGTGGTGGGCCAGGAGCCAGGACCATTGGTCCCGGTTCGTCCCACCAACTGGGACCAAAAGGTCCGGACAAACCGGGACCAATGGCCCACGTGGCCCGGCCAGCCCCCTGGGCTCACGAACCGGGGCAAATAGCTCCATTGGTCCCGGTTCTGGATTGAACCAGGACTAATGGGTTAAACTGGCCTGGATGAAAGCCCTGTTTTCTACTAGTGAAAGGTGTGTACAGCAAGGATGATTGTGGTAAAATAAAAGGCAAAGACTAATATCATACAAGACGCTCCAAGAAAAACACATATCATGTGGCGAATAAAAATATAGCTCCAAGTAAAGTTACCGATAAACGAAGACGAAAGAGGGGATGCCTTCTGGGGCATCCCCAAGCTTAGGATTTTGGTTATCCTTGAATATATTGGGGTGCCATGGGCATCCCCAATCTTAGTCTCTTGCCACTCCTTATTCCATAGTCCATCAAATCTTTACGCAAAACTTGAAAACTTCACAACACAAAACTCAACAGAAAATCTCATAAGCTCCGTTAGTGCAAGAAAGAAAAACCACCACATAAGGTACTGTAATGAACTAATTCTTTATTTATATTGGTATTAAACCTACTGTATTCCAACTTCTCTATGGTTCATAACACTTAATACTAGCCATAGGTGCATCAAAATAAGCAAACAACACACGAAAAACAGAATCTGTCAAAAACAGAACAGTCTGTAGCAATCTGTAACTCTCGAATACTTATGGAACTCTAAAAATCCTACCAAAATAGGAAGTCCTGGGCAATTTGTCTATTTATCTACATCAAAAAAGAATCAACACAAAATCACGTTTCTATGAATTACTAAAATTATTTTCGTGCGTGCGAAGTTTCTGTTTTTCAGCAGAATCAAATTAACTATCACCATAGGTTATCCTATAGGTTCTACTTGGCACAAACACTAATTAAAACATGAAAACACATCTAAAAAGAAGGTAGATGAAATATTTATTGAATAACAGCAAGGAAAAATATTGGGTTGTCTCCCAACAAGCGCTTTTCTTTAAAGCCTTTTAGCTAGGCATTGATAATTTTAATGATGCTCACATGAAAGACAAGAATTGAAGCGCAAAGAGAGCATCATGAAACACATAACAAACACATCTAATTCTAACATACTTCCTATGCATAGGCATATTATAAGCAAACAAATTTGCAAGGAAAGCAAAAACTAGCATATGCAAGGAAGAAGAAAGAGGTGATAGCAATCTCAACATGACGAGAGGTAATTTAGTAAGATAAAAAATTCTATGACCATATTTTCCTCTCATAATAATTACATGTAGGATCATAGGCAAATTCAACAAAATAGCTATCACATAACATATTCTCAACACGATCCACATGCATGTGAAGTTGACACTCTTCCAAAATAGTGGGATTATCAGTAACTAAAGTCATGACCTCTCCAAACCCACTTTTATCAAAAATACCATAAGATTGAACATTCTCTAAATATGTGGGATCTAAAGTTGACACTCTTACAAACCCACTTTCAATATTATTGCAAACACTATTATCAATCTCATATTCATCATGGGACTTAAATAAATTTTCAAGATCATAAGAAGAGTCACCCTAATCATGATCATTGCAACAAGTAGTAGACATAGAAAACTAGCATCCCCAAGCTTAGGGTTTTGGATATTATTAGCACAATTTACATCAAGAGAATTTAAAATAAAATCATTGCAATCATGCTTTTTATTCAAGGAGCTATCATGAATCTCTTCATAAATTTCTTCATCACAATTTTTAGATTCACGAATTTCAAGCAAAACCTCATAAAGATAATCTAGTGCACTCAAATCACTAGCAATTGGTTCATCATAATTGGATCTCTTAAAAAGATTAGCAAGAGGATGATGATCCATAGATCTTAGCTTCTTTGTTTAGTAATAAATACACAATTATTCCAACCAAACGAGCAAACGAGCCAAGTATGACATTAAGGTAAACGAAAAAGACGAATGGAAGATGGGCGAATAAAATGGCAAGGGTGAAGTGGGGGAGAGGAAAACAAGAGGCAAATGTCAAATAATGTAATGCGAGGGAGATGAGTTTGTGATTGGTACTTGGTATGTCTTGACTTGAGCGAAGACCTCCCCGGCAACGGCGCCAGAAATCCTTCTTGCTACGTCTTGAGCTTGCGTTGGTTTTCCTTGAAGAGGAAAGGGTGATGCAGCAAAGTAGCGTAAGTATTTCCCTCGGTTTTTGAGAACCAAGGTATCAATCCAGTAGGAGGCTCCTCAAAAGTCCCACACACCTACACAAACAAACAAGAACCTCGCAACCAACGCAATAAAGGGGTTATCAATCCCTTCACGGCCACCTGTGAAAGTGAGATGTGATAGAGAAAATATGATAAGATAAATATTTTTGGTATTTTTATGATATAGATTGGAAAAGTAAAGATGCAAATAAAAGTAGATGGTAAACTTATATGATAAAGGATAGACCCGGGGGCCATAGGTTTCACTAGTGGCTTCTCTCAAGATAGCATAAGTATTACGGTGGGTGAACAAATTACTGTCGAGCAATTGATAGAAAAGTGAATAATTATGAGATTATCTAGGCATCACGTCCGTGACAAGTAGACCGACTCCTGCCTGCATCTACTACTGTCACTCCACACATCGACCGCTATCCAGCATGCATCTAGAGTATTAAGTTCATGAAGAACAGAGTAACGCATTAAGAAGATGACATGATGTCGAGGGATAAACTCATGCAATATGATATAAACCCCATATTTTTATCCTTGATGGCAACAATACAATACGTGCCTTGCTGCCCCTGTTGTCACTGGGAAAGGACACCACAAGATTGAACCCAAAGCTAAGCACTTCTCCCATTGCAAGAATGATCGATCTAGTAGGTCAAACCAAACTGATAATTCGAAGAGACTTGCAAAGATAACTTAATCACACATAAAAGAATTCAGAGGAGATTCAAATATTTCTCATAGATAAACTTGATCATAAACCCACAATTCATCGGATCTCGGCAAACACACCGCAAAAAAAGTTACATCGAATAGATCTCCAAGAAGATCGAGGAGAACTTTGTATTGAGATTCAAAGAGAGAAAAGAAGCATCTAGCTAATAACTATGGACCCAAAGGTCTGTGGTAAACTACTCACAACTCATCGAGATGATGTAGAGGCCCTCCATGGTTGATTCCCCCTCCGGCCGAGCGCCGGCGAAGGCTGCAAGATGGTATCTCACGGATACATAAGGTTATGGCGGTGGAAATAGGTTTTCGTGGTGCTCCTCGATGGTTTAAGGGTACGTGGGTATATATAGGATGAAGAAGTAGGTCGGTGGACGCTCGAGGGGCCCACAAGGGTGGGGGGCGTGCCCACCTGTAGGGGGCGCGCCGGGCACCCTTGTGGCCGCCTCCTCTGTTGCTTGACGTCCACTCCAAGTCCCCTGGATCACGTTTGTTCCAAAAAGATCGCTTCCGAAGGTTTCATTCCGTTTGGACTCCGTTTGATATTCTTTTTTCTTCGAAACACTTAAATAGGCAAAAAAACAGCAATTCGGGCTGGGCCTCTTGTTAGTAGGTTAGTCCCAAAAATGATATAAAAGTGTAGGGTAAAGCCTATAAACATCCAAAACGGGTAATATAATAGCATGGAACAATCAAAAATTATAGATACGTTGGAGACGTATGAGTCATCTCCAGGAGCGTGTCCTCTGCCAGCAGCCTACTGGTTTTGTTGATCCCACTCGGCCTGATGATGTCTGCTTGCTATCATGGTTTCTATATGGTCTGAAATAGACGCCTCGTGCTTGGTATCAACGCATAGCAGGATTCCTCACTGCTCTTGGGTTTCGCAGCACCACCTCCGACACGTCGCTATTTGTGCTTCATCGAGCTGATCATGTCACCATGCTTCTTTTATATGTTGATGATATTGTCATCACCGCCTCTCGCATGGATATACTTCGTGACATCATTGGTCGTCTTGGTTCTGAGTTTCGGCTGAAGGACTTAGGCACATTGCACTTCTTTCTCGGCATTAATGTGAGAGGTGATGCCTTCAGATTTTTTCTTCATCAAGGACAGTATGCTCTTGATCTATTGGATCGTGCTAGTATGACCGACTGCAAGCCCGCTGCTACTCCTGCCAAGGCCAAGCCGAAGCTCTCTGCTACTGCCGGGCAGCCTGCCACTGATGCCGCTCTCTACCGTAGTATTGTTGGTGCTCTTCAGTACCTCACACTCACCAAACCCGACATTTAGTTTGCGGTGCAGCAAGTTTGCTTGCATATGCACTCACCCCGTGATGTTCACTGGTCTCTGGTCAAGCGCATTCTGTGGTACATTCGCGGCACACCGATGTTTGGACTTCGTCTTCGTGCCTCCGCCTCCACCGAGTTGTTTGCTTACACTGATGCGGATTGGGCTGGTTGTCCTAACACTTGACTATCCACGTCGGGATACTGTGTCTTCTTCGGTGACTCTCTCATCTCATGGTCCTCTAAGCGGCAGCCCACCGTCTCCCGCTCGAGTGCTGAGGCCGAGTATCGTGCCGTTGCCAACGTTGTTGCCGAGACATGTTGGCTCCGTCAACTACTTGGCGAACTTCGGGTTTCCATCCCGAAAGCTATGGTGGTCTTTTGTGATAATGTTTCGGCCACCTATCTCGCGACCAATCCGGTGCAGCATAAGCACACCAAGCACATTGAACTCTATGTTCACTTCATCCGCGAGAAGGTTCAGTTGGGTCAGTTTCGTGTTCTTCATGTACCGACCACCCAGCAGTTTGCCGACATTATGACCAAAGGGCTTCCAACCGCTGCATTCCAGGAGTTCCGTTCTAGTCTTTGCATCGCCGACGCCGACGCTTCGACTGCAGGGGGGTGTTGAACGTGACATATTTTCTATTGCCGTTCCTATCTTCTCTAGCCTTGTATAGTTGACTCCTAGAGATATGGTAGGATTAGTTTCCTTGTCACGCACGACATCCTGTGTATATATTGTAACCGACTCCATGGAATACAATGAGTTGCGTCCTACGTCTTTCTACAGGTTCTTCCGGGGAGTCCATACATACGATGGTACTATCAGCTTTCAGATTCCGGGGAGCTGATAGTACTGTCGTTGTATGCGACAGGGATGGCGGCTCCTCCTTCAGGTGGGGTCTGATTTGGACTTCGCAGTTACTTTGAGGGGCAGCGACACCGGACCGCACTCGATAAAGACCACTGCATCACGATCTCCATCTGCCGCGTGAACTCCTCGTCTGTTACAGTCGCCTTTATCAAGAGGGGCGACTTCTACTCCTAGCCCGAGGAGATAGGCTCCACCTTGACTTCCTACGGAACCATGGAGAAGGATGACCCGAAAGCCCGGCCCATAGGCGGCGACGCTAACAGGACCTAGGACCGTGTGCTGCCTACCAGTTGGAAGCTTCAGACTTCTTGCCCGTCGAGGAAGCTGGTCGTGGAGGTGTGCTGGTATGCAGTGGGAGAGGATAGGAGGGGGTAGGGTCCGACGTCGTGCGCCAACACTAACCAGACCCGAAATCCAAAGAAAATGTTTAATGCGTATTTGAAAAAATGTTAATTATGTATTTAAGAAATGGTTAGTGTGCATCAAAAAAATCTTACACATGTACAACGTGTATGAAGAAGTCAACATGTATTTGAAAAATAAAATAGAAAAAAACAAAAGGAAAAAACCCAAGAAGACCGAAAGAAAAATGAAAAAAGTGATAAAAAAACACACCAAGAAAACACAAAGAAGCTTCTAAAAAACCAAATCGGCCAGGCTAGTAGAACCTTCTCAAAACTGCTCTACCGGGCTGACCCACTAAGGTGAGCCACAGCCGAGCACCAAAGGTGAGGATATCGTGAAAGTTAGTATGGGCGAGAAATACAGATACACCAATTCTTCCTATTGTGCACTTAGAACATTTATAGAAAAACTCGCAAGCTTTATTATGGAGTCACAACATTTAGAAGGACCAATAAAATTTTATTGGGTCGACCTAACCAAATATGACGGCCAATCTCTAATGAAAATATGTGCTTTGCGAGATTATGGGCCTCAACATTCGAGGTTCTAAACTCGTGACTAAAAAAACCAAGAATTAGACGAACGGGCTCTATCTATGACTTCATGTATAACTGCTCCATACACTTCTTCGCTTCCCTCCTTGATTGCATTGACTACCACCTTGCAATCTTATGCCACTGCGGTCCTAGAGATATATAGATCTTCTGCCAATGCCAGCGACTCTCTCAGCGCCGGTGCTTCAAGTGTTGTTGGATCACCTGTTCACGGTCAAAGCTCCCAAGTATGATCCTGATTGGTCCTGACCTGGCTAGTGCCGCGTCCACATTCATCTTCGCATGGTCCTCGGGTGGAGGAAGCCAATGCCTTGGTCTCAGTACTGACGCAAAGTGGCCATCATCATAGCTACCGGTTTTCTGAAGCACTTTTTTTTGCGGGGGGTTTTCTGAAGCACTTTGATCTCATCCAAGAACGAATTGATGAAGCATTGGCCGGGTTGCACATGGAATCTGGTATATGTCGGGTTGCACATGGAATCTGGTATATGTGTTCGCGAATGACTTTCCGACGTGTTGCCCATATTGCCCATAAGGTCACAATCATACTTGTATAATCTTCTTGCTCTTGCGCACTTACGTTGGTAGTACACATCAAACACACACCTCCACGAAGGAGTGGGGCGACTCACCATAGTTTTTTTTTTCTCACATCGTTTTTCTCTCTACTTATTGCATTTTGCCTATTTTATCTTTTTATTTTTCTATTTTTTCTTACTATATTTTATATTTAAAATTCCAGAATATTTTATAAATTAAAAAACGAATTTGTGATCTTTTTTTAGTTCTTGTTTTATATTTCACAAACATTTTTCAAACTCAAGAACTTTGACTCCATGATTTTCTTTGAATTCGCAAATAATTTTATATTCATGAATATTTCTTTCATATTTGCTGATATTTTTTCATATGTGCGATCCTTTTTTTGAAATTCAAAACATTTTCTTGATTCATGAATATTTTTCTAAATTTAGGATGTATTTTTTTATAGAAAGCCATCAAAATAAATAAAAAACTTCTTTTTTTAAGCCCTATACGTACCTGTAGTGCAAGCTGTCTGCATATGAGCCGACCGATATGAACGTTTGCACGGGGTGTGTATTTTCTCTCCATCCGACATCCCCTAGGCGCGGGATAGGAAGTCGCCGCATGCTTCATGTCGAACCACCAGAGCTATATCTCAGCTATTGCGAAATGTAGCCCTAGCTCGGCTAGAGCATGCAGCTAATGGGCCGGCCAAGTAATGGATGTACACTTTTGTTTTTGAATTTAATTCCTTTTGTTCATCCTTTGTTTTTCTTTGTTTTTACCCATTTTCTGTGTTTCTTCACTCAGTTTCTATGTCTTTCTGTTTTCTCTTGCGATTCTTCACCGGTTTCCTGTGTTTCTTTGGTATTCATGTGCTTTTTCTTCACCGGTTTCTTCTATTTTTCTATTTTCTCTTTATGATTTCCTTTTTTTAAATGCATGTCAATGTTTTCCCAAACACATTGTACATTTTTCATATACACGTCGAACATTTTTTGATACATGTTGACATTTTCTCAATAAGATGTACCATTTTTTCAAATATATGTTTCAAAGCTTTCTTGATACATGTTAAACATTTTTTACGTAAATTCTGAACCATTTTTTATTTGGCAAGAAAAGTTTTTTTAAACCTCGTGAACATTTGTTTTTACATTATATACATATTTTTTTAAATGCGGTATTAATTTCTTAAAATGTACATCATTTAAATGATACGAAATTATTTTTGTACTATGCATTTTTTACATTGTATGAATACATGCTTTTGAAATACGAAAACAAGTTTTTTGAATGTCACATACATTTTATGAATGGCACAAAACGATTTGTTTGCATCACGTAAACAGTTTAATACATTGCATACGCTTTTTTGTAAAAACTGACGTACATTTTTCTGAAACGTGGAACATTTTTCAAACCTGTGCAAACCGTTTTTAACACTGCGTTAACATTTTTGGGAACATGTGGTGAATGCTTGTATCTTACAAAAATCGTTTCATTTTAGAAAAAAAAGTAATAAAAAACGTGTGTTGGGGATCAGTGCTCCTCCCGCGTGCTAGGCCGCCCCATTGCGGAGTACTAAAAGCGACCCTGTGCTCTTTATCACAGTAAGCGATACACATCCACGCAGGCCCATTCCTACTGGCCCATTTAGAATAGTTTTTCCTTTAGGGGCGACGCTACGTGTCCGCCGGCAGATAATATAAAAAGATCCGCCGCATCTGTGACCATTGGATGGAGCAGCGGATGGCGTCCGATCAACCTATGTGACAAGTCATATGTGCAACAAGTGTGTTGTTGCAGTATTTTCTTCAGCTGAGGTCTTGTTACAATTTTTTTTTTGCAACAAAGGTCTTGTTGCAGAATCATTTTTATGAAGTTTTCTGCAACAGAGATCTCATTGTAGAAATTTTTCGCAATAATGGTCTTGTTGCAAAATCATTTTTACAGGTTTTTCTGCAACTGAGGGATTGAACGATGTTGCCTCGTACATGTGGTCATCGTTGCCTGCTATAGCCAGAGGCAAGTGGTGCCTGGTCCCGAGGTGCACGCGCAACCACGGTCTAATGGACCAGTGGGCCGTAATCTGACGGCCGCGCAAGCGGCGGATGCGGCCAGAAGATCATTCGGTTGTTTGAAATCTTTTTCCTTTAGAATACCAGTAATTTTTTTAGAAAATACGTATTAAATTAGTGTGACGCTGTCGTGGTGGGGCGCCCCCATGTCGTCGTGCTCGTGCAATGTGGAGACCAGTAAAAAAAAGTCCATGGACATGAAAAAAAAACGTTGCCCCATTCAAAAAAATTCATCGGTTCTAAAATAAGTTCAACAATTTTGGAAAAATGCTCACGGAAATTTGAGAAACTTCATCAATTTTGAAAAAAAGTCAATAGGATTTTGAAAAACTTCACTAATTTGAAAAAAAAAGTTCATCAATTTTGACGAAAAAGCTCATTTATTTTGAACAAAAGTTCAAAAAACTGGAAAGGTTCATCAATTTTGAAAAAAGTTCATAAAATTTTAAAAATAGTTCGTGCATGTGGAAAAATGTTTACGATTTGAATAAATGTTCCTAGATTTTTGAAAAGAAAAATTCATCTATTTTGAAGAAAAAATTCATGAATTTGAAAAAGTTCATCAATTCTGAAAACAACCTCATGAATCTGGAAACAAAAATCCACACATTTAAGAAAACAAAGAAATATGAAAAGGAAAAAAGAAAAAACAAATAAAACCGCCACTACCAAAAGCCGGGAAAGAACCCCACTAGCTAAACAAAGAAAAAAAAGTAAGTGTGCAGAAGCGTGGAAGATAGCCTAGTGGTTAGTGTTGTTCCCTTTGTACGCAAATATTGCAAGTTCGAAGCTTGTTGTTGATTTGGACCTAAGATTCAAAAAAATACAAAGTAACTCTTATGACTAAGAATTACAATGAAATCTCTTGATAACACCTTCTTCGCGATATCAATCTCTGCTCGACGAAATACTTTAAAGATTTCGATAAAGAGGCTGCAATTGGACTGGAGCAACGATATTGTCATTCTTTCACCTACACGAACATTATCAATAATGATTTTGAAAGCGCCTTAAGTTGCCCATCCAAAAAGATAGGAAGTCTTGATCGATGAATGTACTTGGGCCGGGGATGATCCCCTAGAAGTGCAGGTCGTCGAATCACTATATTTTCACCATGATGTTGATGAAAGATTTCACCTTTATAAAGAATCAGACCAACACAAAATGCTTGACACAACATAAACTCATCAGATTCGAATAATCGGATCTGCGATGTTAGAAAACTCTCTAACCTCATGACGCCGCTATAGAAACGACAAGAAATTTATTCTCACAAAACTATGATGATCGCTAGACGTTGACGAATAACATAGAGGTCTTGAAGATCCAAGGTCCCCCCACCTCTGAGCGCCAAGATGGCAGCCTATTACTATTGCTTTTCCTAACGAGGGGAGTTATCGCTATTAGATGGGCCAGGCCATGTGGACATCCTTTTGGTCAATTTTAGGAAGCTTGCAAAGGCATTCAAACATTTATCTTTTCGTTTTTTCTAGGCTTTTGTTGCTCTTTTTTTGTTTTTTTTTGCTCCTTTTCTTTCTTTTGCTTTTATCTTTTTCTGTTTAATGTTTTTTTACAACTTCACGATCATTTTTAAAAATTTGTAGAAGTTTTCAAATTTGTGGACTTTTCCCAAATTCATTTTCTGTCAATATGTTTTCAGATTTTTAAACATTTTTTCAAATTAGTGAACTCTTTTAATATTTATGAAACATTTTTTAAATGCACAAACTTCTTACAAATTTGTGAACATTTTTTTTGAAACGCGTGAACTTTTGCAAATCCGTTATGTTTTGCTAAGTCTGTGAACTTTTTTTCAAATACGAGAATGTTCTCAAATTCGGGAACATTTTTCAAAAAATTGAACTTTTTTAAAATCTGCAAAAAAAAAATTGATTCATGAACTTTTTCCTAATACACGTCTGATCAATATCACTTTGTTTGCTTTAACGGGTCGACCTACTGGTGTCTTTGCCAGTGGCAGAGACA